>NW_026780772.1:0-25898 GCF_030144855.1 Hypanus sabinus
GGACGAACAGTCCATGAGCAGGGTGGGTGGGATCCTTCACGATGTCGCTGGCCCTTTTCCGGCTCCATTCTCTGTCTCTGTCCGTGACGGTGGGTAGGCTGGTGCTGGTGGTCGTTGGGCAGTTTTGACGACCCGTTGTGGAGCCGTCCTACCCGCCGCTGTACAGCTTCCATCTATCATCAGATTTTGAACAGTCCATGAACACTACTTCATTATTCCTTTACTTTGACTTTATTTATTTACTTAACTTATCGTAAGTTTATATTTTTCCACTGAACGGCTGCCACAAACCAACAAATTTCACATCATCCAGACAGTGACTGTAAATCGCATTCTGAGCCTGATAACCTGTCTCAGTAATCTTGGCACCACAGAAGCATAGTGGTTAGTGCACACAACACAGAGACAGACAGACACACACACACACACACACACACACACACACACACACACACTCACACACACTCACACACACTCACACACACTCACAGACACAAACTCACACTCACACACACTATCACACACACTCACACTCACACACACACACTCACACACACTCACCCTCTCACACACACTCACACACACTCACCCTCTCACACACACTCACACACACTCACACACACACACACACACACACACTCACACACACTCACACACACACGCACACACTCACACACACTCACAGACACAAACTCACACTCACACACACTATCACACACACTCACACTCACACACACACTCACACACACTCACACACACTCACCCTCTCACACACACTCACACACACTAACAGACACACAAACACTCAGATTCACACACTCACACTCACAGTCACACACACACAAACACACACATACAGACTGAGACATGCACGGACACAGACACACATAAACACATAGACCCATACATACACGCTCACACACACACACACACACACACACACACACACACACACTCACACACACACACACACACACACACACACACACACACACACACACACACACACGTAACCTTTGGCTCCCTGGCTAATCAAGATCCTAACAATGTCTACTTTAAATGCTGTACACCCAACGTCCTGTCCTCTAGGGCCAGCTATGGCAATCAATTCCACAGATTCACTACCCCCACAGACATCTAGCCTTTGACCTCTGGACAACCAACCTAAGAGCTTTGACCTTCAGGCCCTGACCTTTGAACTTGTCAAATTTGTCCTTTGGCCTTCAGGCTTTGACCTCTGGCCTCACCTATCCCTGGACTTTGTGCTTGCTGTAGAAGAACTAAATGGTAAAAGATACAAATGAAAATTTAGATGGCAGGTCACTGAACTCAAATGCTACCTCAGCTTCTGGGTGACCAGTTGCGCACTTTCAACTTTTTGCTTTCTATTTTGTTGCCTAGGTTATTTGAAGACCATCCCTTTTGGCCTAATAAAACTGTTAAATAAAGATAATCTGCTTCTCAGTGCTACACTTACACTCAGCAGCCAGTTATTAGGGACAAGGAATGGAACTCCATCTGGTCTTCTACTGTTGTAGTCCATCCACTTCAGAGTTCGACATGTCGTGCATTCGGAGATGCTCTCAGGCTTACCGCTTTGTAATGTGAGGCTACTTCTATCCGTTTGGACCAGTCTGGGCATTCTCCTCCGACCAAGGCACTTCACCCACAAAACTGGATGTTTTGTTTTGTCTTTCTACACAATTCTCTGTGAACTCCAGAGACTGTTGTGTGTGTGAAAATCCTGGGAGAGCAGCAGTTTCTGAGATACTCAAACCACCCTATCTGACACCAACAATCATTCCATGGTCAGAGTCACTTAGCTCATGTTTCTTCCCCATTCTGATGTTTGATCTGAACGGCAACTGAACCTCCTGACTGTGTCTGCATGCTCTTATGCATTGAGTTGCTGCCACGTGATTGGCTGATTAGATATTTGCATTAACGAGCAACTGTACAGATGTACCTAATAGTGTGGCCACTGAGTGTAATTGGGTAGCGGGGTGGAGATATGTCTCTACCAAAGGAGGAGTAGGTGTCCCTTCCTTCTGTTGGTCTGCAGGTCACCCATGGGTGAGGTGTAGCACTGGCTTAGCCGCCGGTCAGGGTCACGTGACCCCATGGGAGCAGGTGGTGGACAGTCGTTTGAGCAGCCGGTGCAGATCACAACCTCGTTATGTGACCACTGACGCCAGGCAGACAATCTCTGAAGAGTATTGATAATGACTAGGGTCACCCATCTTGTAAAGACACTGCCCAGAAGAAGGCAATGGCAAACCACTCCTGTAGAAAGATTTGTCAAGAACAATTATGGCCAAGGTCGTTACCGTTATATACCACGGCACACGACCTGTCACCGAGGGCAGAGCTTACGATGATGCCACCTCTTCAGAAACAGCTCCATTTCTATCTTTAATATCTCTATTTTTCCCTTTCAGGGTTGTTTTGAAGACCCTGACCTGGAGTTAAACGCTGGCTTTGGTTCTTTGTGGAAATGGGGCCCACTCTCGGGGCCCCACGACCGGCCGCTTTTCGATGTGCCGAGCACGCGGCCTGGGAGACCTGCGCACCCTCAGGGTGCCGGATTTCCGTGGCTCCGGAGACGGGCGGATTCGAGTCTGGTGCCACCGCCTGATGCGTCGTGGGAGATGGAAGATCGAAACCAGCGAGCTGGCTTGTGGGCCCAGAGACCCGAGTTCTTGGGGAGCAGAGCTCGGACAAAGTGATGCAACAGACTTATAACAACGTAATTCAGCGAGTTGTTTGTTATGTCTCCCTTCTCGCTGTGAAACCGGGACATTTCTTTCTCCCTTAGGGAGAGAGAGAGCCTGTGGTATGTCGAATACCGGGTGAACGAGTAATCTTTGGGGTACTGCAAGACTGTGTCTTTATTGATGCTTTGCTGCATGCTGGAGTGCTCGGTGGGAGATGCCAATGCTTTTTTTGCTGTGGGGGGGGGGGATTGTTGTTTTGCTGCTGCTTACGCATGGGAGGGGGGAGCTGGGGAGGGCTTTGGGGTTCTAACATTTAACTGTCGTTCATTCTTCGGGGATGTCTGTGAAGAAAAAGAATTTCAGGATGCACATTGTATACATCTCTCTGACTTTAGACGTACCTGTTTCAATACCTGTTGATGATGATGATGTCTGAGCGTAGTACCGTTGGCTACATTTGGTCTTTTCTCTTTGATGCCCACAGCGAGGAGAGGAGACCACTCGCTGTTGTAGGATTGGAAACAGCTAAAAGAATTGTCACGGCAAGTTAGGAAGAAAGTTTAACAGCAGACTCGGAGATGAAGAAGAAACATAAAGATCTGCTTTATGTCTCGCTCTTTGTTGGGGCCACAGAGATCTCTGTGAGCTGGCTGGTTTTTTTCTTGAAATCTGACAGATTTGAAGAATGCTCAGGCACAAAAGGAAACTACGAGCTGGCAGTAGTTCAGAACAAGACAACGAAGTCTCTTCGCACAATGGGGGCTTATTCAAGTGCGAGAGGCTTTATTCTCCTGTACACCGTGTTTGTTCAATTTAAGGATTTGCAATGGGAGATGGAAATTGTACAGCAGTTAATGTGATTTTCACAGATGGTAGTCACTCAGTATTCAGATTAAAACACAGCGATAATCTAATTAGCAGAGTTCCATTTGTAAACAGCCTCACTCAGTGACCTCTCTCCCCCTGTGAATCTGTTTCTTTTTTGTAAAGAACGTTTTAAAGCGGTGCTTCCGGGGACAAGTGATGAGATTGTTACAAAGCACCCAGTCAAAGCAGTGAAAGAAAACGCCAGCCAGGACCAGTCTAACACCCACCTAACGCGGGCGCGGAAACTGCACAGCGCCAGACAGAACCGCTCTCCGTCGAGTGGTGAAAACTGCCCAACGCATCACTGGCACCAACCTACCCGCCATCAGGGACATAGATACAGAACGGTGCCGGGAAAGGGCCAGTAACATCACGAAGGATCCCACCCACCCGGCTCATGGACTGTTCGTCCCACTCCCATCGGGGAGGAGGCTACATAACATCCACACCAGGGCCACCAGACTCAGAAACAGTTGGAGCCACACCCACAAAGTGCCAGGGAGCATCTATGGAAGAGAGTCAACAGTCGCCATTTCAGGCCGAGAGCCTTCGTCAGGACTGGAAAGAAAGATCCGGTTAGAGCAAGAAGGTGGAGGGGAGGGCGGGAAGAGGTACAGGGTGGCAGGTGAAACTGAGAGGGGGGAGAGGGTGAAGTAAAGAGCTGGGAAGTTGATTGGTGGAAGAGATACAGGGCTGGAGAAGGGGGAGTCTGATAGGAGAGGACAGAAGGCCATGGAAGAAAGGGAGGTGATGGGCAGGGAAGGAGGGGATAAGGTGAGAGAGGCAGATGGGAATGGAGAGTAGCAAAATGTGGGGGGGGGGCGGGGGCAATTACTGGAAATTCGAGAAATCAGAACTTTGAGAACTTTTGAGTAATCTGTTACTTCCCCCAAGCTGTAGGGCTGATCAACACCTCCACCCACTATTTGTCCATATTTCAATGACAAACGGATTTCGTCTCTGCTTCAAGAGTCAAGTGTAAAAGAGGAAAGACTCTGAGACCTGTCACAAACCTGCGTTGGTAACGGCAGAGCACTGTGGGATGCTTCAACCAACTCTTAATCAGAATCATGTTTATTATCAGCTTTGCAATGGCTGTGTAGAGCAAAGACACCACACCACCGGCAGGGAACATGGACTCAAGTATCAGCATTTCACCCTTCAAACACATTAGGGTTAACTCTCACACTGACACCGAGGTCCCAAATAGATATTACCCCTCAACACTCAACTCCTGAGCCAAAGGGGATGACTGCACCTCCTTCACTGGAATGTTCCCACACCTGTAGGCTCACTTTCAAGGACTCTTTATCTTATATCTCAATACTTAATGCTTATTTATTGTTATTATTATTTCAGTCTGTTGCCTTTTGCACACTGGTTGAGCGTCCCAGTTGGTGCGATCTTTCATTGATTCTGGATTTATTGATCATGCCCAGAAGGAGATATTTGCACTTTGATAAGAAACTTGCTTTGAACGGGCCCCACCATACATACGCTAGTCAGCCTCCACTAACCAGCACCATGGTAGCACGCTGGTTGGAGTGACAGCTCGTGGTGTCAGAGTTCAGAGTTCATTTCCAGGGCCATCAGTATGGAGTTTGTAGGCCCCTCCACGGGGACAGCGTGGGTTTCCTCCGGGTGCTCCAGTTTCCTCCCGCAGTCCAAAGACATCCCGGTCAGCAGGTTAGTCGGTCGTTGTAAATTGACCTGTTATTTAGGCTGGGGTTAATTCAGTGGGTTGCTGGTCACTCGTTGGGCCAGGAGGGTCAGTTCCGCACTGTGTTGCTCAATAAATTTATAAATAATAAACGGGTTCGGCCCTTGCAAGGAGCAGCGTGATCTCAGGTGGAAGGAAGGTTCTGATGTTTGACCAAAGCTCAGTTGGAGCTTTTAAGACCAAAGCTGTGTGGCTGGGTGGGGATTGTCTCTCCCAAAGGAGGTGTAAGGTGCTCCTTCCCTCCACGAGCCTGCGGGTCACCCCTGGGCGAGGTGTAGCCCCTGCTTGGACGCCCTCCCCACCCCCCATCAGGGTCATGTGAAGCCACGGAGCAGGTGGTGGACGGTCGTATGAGCAGCCGGTGCAGATCACAAGTCCTGGTCATGTGACCACTGACCCCAGGCAGACAATCTCTGAAGAGTGTTGATAATGGCTGGGGTCACCCGTCTGGTAAAGACACTGCCCAGAAGAAGGCAATGGTGAACCACTTCTGTAGAAAAATTTGCCAAGAACAATCATGGTCATGGAAAGACCACGATCGCCATGTCATACGACACGGCACATGATGATGATGGTGCGTACCACAGAGTGTGTGGGAGGGAGGGGGCAGGTGTACCTCTCTGGTGGTTGTTAAGAAGGGCAGAGTGGGCCAAGCAGCAGCAGTTGGGTAGGACAGTGTGCCGGAGAGAAACCCCAGAGAGCAGAGGCGTGAAGACATTAAAGATTAGCTTTATTTGTCACGTGTACAGCGAAACATTCAGTGAAATGTGTCATCTCCTTTTCCAGATGCTGGAAAAGATGGGATGTTGTGCTGAAGTTGTATAAGATATTGGTGAGGCCATCTCCTTACAGACTGTGGTGAGAACTGAACACGGGTCGCTGACACGGTAAAGTGTTACTCTCCAAGCTTGTCCGACAAGCCGCTCCTGAAATATCCTCCTCAATTACTGCTCTTACTGATTAGAGCGCAGCAGATCCTGTGCGGGGGAACAAACTGGCATTGAACAGATGGAGGGAGTGTTTGTGGATTCTTTGTCTAGTGGTGTGTGGCCACAGGAATCTATTGAATTGCGAGGAGACGTGGAGAACTGTGAAGGCATAATCCTCTCCTCTACTGCATTCTCTGTGGGCGCACATTGCTCATTAACATTACACGTCTGCCTGCACTGTGGGGGGGAGGACCAATTCCTCTCGAAGCACGTTTCGTTTGCTTTAAGATGAGTAATTTTTATGTTTTGTAGCTTGAAAACATCAAACTAGTTCAGAGGAAGGCAGGGGAGCCCGAAATTCAGGTCTAACTTGGCGTTTACTGCAGGCCAGATGTGCGAGTGTCACGTGCTAGCGTGATGACGGATGCAGGTCACAGATTTCTGCCTATAACCCGTAATTAATTATTTAAACAAACAAAAATGCTCAATCAACCAATATATGAAAAGAAGATTGCTCAAATGTTATTGAAATGTTAAATATGCATTAGTATTTTACTCAGGAGTAAGTGAGGAAACAATTAGACGGAGTAATGCACCGTGTGTAGGAGGTAGTTTGCTTGGCAAAGTTTGAATCACGTGGCTGGTAAAGCAAGTTTACTAGATGAGGGCAGCCTGGCACTGCGCTGTCTCCAGGAGCTGGCTGGATGATCACCCGGTTCCGCTCCAATGCCATTAACTGAAGCGTGGTGGGAGACTGACACGCCGGGAGTGCAGGCAGTCTGCGCTGCGGTCGGAAGAAAGCCACTGGACTCGAGAGGTCACCGTCTCCCTCTCCGCCAGTCGGCTGCGCTCGGAGAAGCGACGCGAACATCGGACAGCGAGTCACCCGGTCCCGTCGTTGCACAGGCTGCCCCTCTCTCACACCCTCTCCCTCCCCTCTCCCTCTCCCCCTCTAGTGAGGGAGACGTATCTGAGATACCGAAGTGCTGGGTTCGGGACTGTCGTTTTTAATAGGCTCTGGACCAAGGTCTCTCTGGCGGCGATTGCTGTTGCTGGCAAAGTGTGGGGAGAGTTTGGGAAAGTGTGGGGAGAGTTTGGGAAAGTGTGGGGAGAGTTTGGGAAAGTGTGGGGAGCGGTTGGGAAAGTGTGGGGAGCGGTTGGGAAAGTGTGGGGAGAGTTTGGGAAAGTGTGGGGAGAGGTTGGGAAAGTGTGGGGGGAGTTTGCTAAAGTGTGGGGTGGTGTTGGGAAAGTGTGGGGAGGGTTTCTGAAAGTGTGGGGAGGGGTTAGGAAAGTGTGGGGTGGGGTTGGGAAAGTGTGGGGAGAGTTTGGGAAAGTGTGGGGAGAGTTTGGGAAAGTGCGGGGTGGGGTTGGGAAAGTGTGGGGAGGGTTTCTGAAAGTGTGGGGAGGGGTTAGGAAAGTGTGGGGTGGGGTTGGGAAAGTGTGGGGAGAGTTTGGGAAAGTGTGGGGAGAGTTTGGGAAAGTGCGGGGTGGGGTTGGGAAAGTGTGGGGAGAGTTTGGGAAAGTGTGGGGCGTGGTTGGGAAAGCGTGGGGAGAGTTTGGGAAAGCGTGGGGAGAGTTTGGGAAAGTGTGGGAAGTGGTTGGGAAAGTGTGGGGAGAGTTTGCTAAAGTGTGCAGAGAGTTTGGGAAAGTGTGCGGAGAGTTTGGGAAAGTGTGGGGAGAGTTTGGGTAAGTGTGGGGAGAGGTTGGGAAAGTGTGGGGGGAGTTTGCTAAAGTGTGGGGTGGTGTTGGGAAAGTGTGGGGAGGGGTTCGGAAAGTGTGGGGAGGGGTTAGGAAAGTGTGGGGTGGGGTTGGGAAAGTGTGGGGAGAGTTTGGGAAAGTGTGGGGAGAGTTTGGGAAAGTGTGGGGAGAGTTTGGGAAAGTGCGGGGTGGGGTTGGGAAAGTGTGGGGAGAGTTTGGGAAAGTGTGGGGCGTGGTTGGGAAAGCGTGGGGAGAGTTTGGGAAAGCGTGGGGAGAGTTTGGGAAAGTGTGGGAAGTGGTTGGGAAAGTGTGGGGAGAGTTTGCTAAAGTGTGCGGAGAGTTTGGGAAAGTGTGCGGAGAGTTTGGGAAAGTGTGCGGAGAGTTTGGGAAAGTGTGGGGAGAGTTTGGGAAAGTGCGGGGAGAGTTTGGGAGAGTGCGGGGAGAGTTTGGGAGAGTGCGGGGAGAGTTTGGGAGAGTGCGGGGAGAGTTTGGGAGAGTGCGGGGAGTGGTTGGGAGAGTGTGGGGAGAGTTTGGGAGAGTGTGGGGAGAGTTTGGGAAAGTGTGGGGAGAGTTTGGGAAAGTGTGGGGAGAGTTTGGAAAAGTGTGGGGAGAGTTTGGGAAAGTGTGGGGAGAGTTTGGGAAAGTGTGGGGAGCGGTTGGGAAAGTGTGGGGAGCGGTTGGGAAAGTGTGGGGAGAGTTTGGGAAAGTGTGGGGAGAGTTTGGAAAAGTGTGGGGAGAGTTTGGGAAAGTGTGGGGAGAGTTTGGAAAAGTGTGGGGAGAGTTTGGGAAAGTGTGGGGAGAGTTTGGGAAAGTGTGGGGAGAGTTTGGGAAAGTGTGGGGAGGGGTTGCTTAAGTGTGGGGAGAGTTTGGGGAAGTGAGGGGAGGGGTTGGGAAAGTGTGAGGAGTGGTTGGGATAGCGTGGGGAGTGGTTGGCAAAGTGTGGGGAGTGGTTGGGAGAGTGTGGGGAGTGGTTGGGAGAATGTGGGGAGGGGTTCGGAAAGTGTGGGGAGGGGTTAGGAAAGTGTGGGGTGGGGTTGGGAAAGTGTGGGGAGAGTTTGGGAAAGTGTGGGGCGTGGTTGGGAAAGCGTGGGGAGAGTTTGGGAAAGCGTGGGGAGAGTTTGGGAAAGTGTGGGAAGTGGTTGGGAAAGTGTGGGGAGAGTTTGCTAAAGTGTGCGGAGAGTTTGGGAAAGTGTGCGGAGAGTTTGGGAAAGTGTGGGGAGAGTTTGGGTAAGTGTGGGGAGAGGTTGGGAAAGTGTGGGGGGAGTTTGCTAAAGTGTGGGGTGGTGTTGGGAAAGTGTGGGGAGGGGTTCGGAAAGTGTGGGGAGGGGTTAGGAAAGTGTGGGGTGGGGTTGGGAAAGTGTGGGGAGAGTTTGGGAAAGTGTGGGGAGAGTTTGGGAAAGTGTGGGGAGAGTTTGGGAAAGTGCGGGGTGGGGTTGGGAAAGTGTGGGGAGAGTTTGGGAAAGTGTGGGGCGTGGTTGGGAAAGCGTGGGGAGAGTTTGGGAAAGCGTGGGGAGAGTTTGGGAAAGTGTGGGAAGTGGTTGGGAAAGTGTGGGGAGAGTTTGCTAAAGTGTGCGGAGAGTTTGGGAAAGTGTGCGGAGAGTTTGGGAAAGTGTGCGGAGAGTTTGGGAAAGTGTGGGGAGAGTTTGGGAAAGTGCGGGGAGAGTTTGGGAGAGTGCGGGGAGAGTTTGGGAGAGTGCGGGGAGAGTTTGGGAGAGAGCGGGGAGTGGTTGGGAGAGTGTGGGGAGAGTTTGGGAGAGTGTGGGGAGAGTTTGGGAAAGTGTGGGGAGAGTTTGGGAAAGTGTGGGGAGAGTTTGGAAAAGTGTGGGGAGAGTTTGGGAAAGTGTGGGGAGCGGTTGGGAAAGTGTGGGGAGCGGTTGGGAAAGTGTGGGGAGAGTTTGGGAAAGTGTGGGGAGAGTTTGGAAAAGTGTGGGGAGAGTTTGGGAAAGTGTGGGGAGAGTTTGGAAAAGTGTGGGGAGAGTTTGGGAAAGTGTGGGGAGAGTTTGGGAAAGTGTGGGGAGAGTTTGGGAAAGTGTGGGGAGGGGTTACTTAAGTGTGGGGAGAGTTTGGGGAAGTGAGGGGAGGGGTTGGGAAAGTGTGAGGAGTGGTTGGGATAGTGTGGGGAGTGGTTGGCAAAGTGTGGGGAGTGGTTGGGAGAGTGTGGGGAGTCGTTGGGAGAATGTGGGGAGGGGTTCGGAAAGTGTGGGGAGGGGTTAGGAAAGTGTGGGGTGGGGTTGGGAAAGTGTGGGGAGAGTTTGGGAAAGTGTGGGGAGAGTTTGGGAAAGTGCGGGGTGGGGTTGGGAAAGTGTGGGGAGAGTTTGGGAAAGTGTGGGGCGTGGTTGGGAAAGCGTGGGGAGAGTTTGGGAAAGCGTGAGGAGAGTTTGGGAAAGTGTGGGAAGTGGTTGGGAAAGTGTGGGGAGAGTTTGCTAAAGTGTGCGGAGAGTTTGGGAAAGTGTGCGGAGAGTTTGGGAAAGTGTGCGGAGAGTTTGGGAAAGTGTGCGGAGAGTTTGGGAAAGTGTGGGGTGGTGTTGGGAAAGTGTGGGGAGGGGTTGGGAAAGTGTGGGGAGGGGTTGGGAAAGTGTGGGCAGAGGTTGGGAAAGTGCGGGGAGGGGTTGGGAAAGTGCGGGGAGGGGTTGGGAAAGTGCGGGGAGAGTTTGGGAAAGTGCGGGGAGAGTTTGGGAGAGTGTGGGGAGAGTTTGGGAGAGTGTGGGGAGTGGTTGGGAGAGTGTGGGGAGAGTTTGGGAGAGTGTGGGGAAGGGTTGGGAAAGTGTGGGGAGAGTTTGCTAAAGTGTGGGGAGAGTTTGCTAAAGTGTGGGTAGAGTTTGCTAAAGTGTGGGGAGGGGTTGGGTAAGTGTGGGGAGTGGTTGGGAAAGTGTGGGGGGAGTTTGCTAAAGTGTGGGGAGGGGTTGGGAAAGTGTGGGTGGGGTTGGGAAAGTGTGGGGAGGGGTTGGGAAAGTGTGGGGAGAGTTTGGGAAAGTGTGAGGTGGGGTTGGGAAAGTGTGGGGAGGGGTTAGGAAAGTGTGGGGTGGGGTTGGGAAAGTGTGGGGAGAGATTGGGAAAGTGTGGGGAGAGTTTGGGAAAGTGCGGGGTGGGGTTGGGAAAGTGTGGGGAGAGTTTGTGAAAGTGTGGGGAGAGTTTGGGAAAGTGTGGGGAGAGTTTGGGAAAGTGTGGGAAGTGGTTGGGAAAGTGTGGGGAGAGTTTGCTAAAGTGTGGGGAGAGTTTGGGAAAGTGTGGGGAGAGTTTGGGAAAGTGAGGGGTGGTGTTGGGAAATTGTGGGGTGGTGTTGGGAAAGCGTGGGGAGAGTTTGGGAAAGCGCGGGGAGGGGTTGGGAAAGCGCGGGGAGGGGTTGGGAAAGCGCGGGGAAGGGTTGGGAAAGTGCGGGGAGGGGTTGGGAAAGTGGGAGAGTTTGGGAAAGTGTGGGGGGAGTTTGCTAAAGTGTGGGGAGTGTTTGGGAAAGTGTGGGGAGTGTTTGGGAAAGTGTGGGGAGGGGTTGGGAAAGTGTGGGGAGAGTTTGCAAAGTGTGGGGAGTGGTTGGCAAAGTGTGGGGAGTGGTTGGCAAAGTGTGGGGAGTGGTTGGCAAAGTGTGGGGAGGGGTTAGGAAAGTGTGGGGAGAGTTTGGGAAAGTGTGGGGAGAGTTTGAGAACGTGAGTGGGGAAAGTTTGGGAACGTGTGTGGAGTGGTTGGGAGAGTGTGGGGAGAGTTTGGGAGAGTGTGGGGAGTGGTTGGGAAAGTGTGGGGAGTGGTTGGGAAAGTGTGGGGAGTGGTTGGGAAAGTGTGGGGAGAGGTTGGGAAAGTGTGGGGAGGGGTTGGGTAAGTGTGGGGAGTGGTTGGGAAGGAGTGGGGGGAGTTTGCTAAAGTGTGGGGAGTGTTTGGGAAAGTGTGGGGAGTGTTTGGGAAAGTGTGGGGAGGTGTTGGGAAAGTGTGGGGAGAGTTTGGGAAAGTGTGGGGAGGGGTTAGGAAAGTGTGGGGTGGGGTTGGGAAAGTGTGGGGAGAGTTAACCGAAGTGTGGGGAGAGTTTGGGAAAGTGTGGGGAGAGTTTGGGAAAGTGCGGGGTGGGGTTGGGAAAGTGTGGGGAGAGTTTGGGAAAGTGTGGGGAGAGTTTGGGAAAGTGTCTGGAGAGTTTGGGAAAGTGTGGGGCGTGGTTGGGAAAGTGTGGGGAGAGTTTGGGAAAGTCTGGGGAGAGTTTGGGAAAGTGTGGGAAGTGGTTGGGAAAGTGTGGGGAGAGTTTGCTAAAGTGTGGGGAGAGTTTGGGAAAGTGTGGGGCGAGTTTGGGAAAGTGTGGGGTGGTGTTGGGAAAGTGTGGGGAGGGGTTGGGAAAGTGTGGGGAGAGTTTGGGAAAGTGTGGGAAGAGTTTGGGAAAGTGTGGGGAGGGGTTGGGAAAGTGCGGGGAGGGGTTGGAAAAGTGTGGGGAGAGTTTGGGAAAGTGTGGGGAGAGTATGGGAAAGTGTGGGGAGAGTTTGGGAGAGTGTGGGGAGAGTTTGGGAGAGTGTGGGGAGTGGTTGGGAGAGTGTGGGGAGTGGTTGGGAGAGTGTGGGGAGTGGTTGGGAGAGTGTGGGGAGAGGTTGGGAGAGTGTGGGGAGTGGTTGGGAAAGTGTGGGGAGAGGTTGGGAAAGTGTGAGGAGAGTTTGCAAAGTGTGGGGAGTGGTTGGCAAAGTGTGGGGAGTGGTTGGCAAAGTGTGGGGAGTGGTTGGCAAAGTGTGGGATGTGGTTGGCAAAGTGTGGGGAGAGTTTGGGAAAGTGTGGGGAGAGTTTGGGAAAGTGTGGGGAGAGTTTGGGAAAGAGTGGGGAGAGTTTGGGAAAGAGTGGGGAGAGTTTGGGAACGTGTGTGGGGAGAGTTTGGGAATGTGTGTGGGGAGAGTTTCGGAGAGTGTGGGGAGAGGTTGGGAATGTGTGAGGAGGGGTTAGGAAAGTGTGCGGAGAGTTTGGGAAAGTGTGGGGAGCGGTTCGGAGAGTGTGGGGAGAGGTTGGGAAAGTGTGGGGAGGGGTTGGGAAAATGTGAAGAGAGTTTGCTAAAGTGTGAGGAGAGTTTGCAAAAGTGTGGAGTGGGGTTGGGAAAGTGTGGGGAGGGGTAAGGAAAGTGTGGGGTGGGGTTGGGAAAGAGTGGGGAGGGGTTCGGAAAGTGTGGGGAGAGTTTGGGAAAGTGTGGGGAGGGGTTAGGAAAGTGTGGGGTGGGGTTGGGAAAGTGTGGGGAGAGTTTGGGAAAGTGCGGGGTGGGGTTGGGAAAGTGTGGGGAGAGTTTGGGAAAGTGTGGGGCGTGGTTGGGAAAGTGTGGGAAGAGTTTGGGAAAGTGTGGGGAGAGTTTGGGAAAGTGTGGGAAGTGGTTGGGAAAGTGTGGGGAGAGTTTGGGAAAGTGTGCGGAGAGTTTGGGAAAGTGTGCGGAGAGTTTGGGAAAGTGTGGGGATAGTTTGGGAAAGTGTGGGGTGGTGTTGGGAAAGTGTGGGGAGGGGTTGGGAAAGTGTGGGGAGAGTTTGGGAAAGTGTGGGGAGAGTTTGGGAAAGTGTGGGGAGAGTTTGGGAAAGTGTGGGAAGTGGTTGGGAACGTGTGGGGAGAGTTTGCTGAAGTGTGGGGAGAGTTTGGGAAAGTGTGGGGAGAGTTTGGGAAAGTGTGGGGAGAGTTTGGGAAAGTGTGGGGAGAGTTTGGGAAAGCGCGGGGAGGGGTTGGGAAAGCGCGGGGAGGGGTTGGGAAAGCGCGGGGAGGGGTTGGGAAAGTGGGAGAGTTTGGGAAAGTGTGGGGGGAGTTTGCTAAAGTGTGGGGAGTGTTTGGGAAAGTGTGGGGTGGGGTTGGGAAAGTGTGGGGAGGGGTTGGGAAAGTGTGGGGAGAGTTTGCAAAGTGTGGGGAGTGGTTGGCAAAGTGTGGGGAGTGGTTGGCAAAGTGTGGGGAGTGGTTGGGAAAGTGTGGGGAGAGATTGGGAAAGTGTGAGGAGGGGTTAGGAAAGTGTGGGGAGAGTTTGGGAAAGTGTGGGGAGAGTTTGGGAACGTGAGTGGGGAGAGTTTGGGAACGTGAGTGGGGAGAGTTTGGGAACGTGTGTGGAGTGGTTGGGAGAGTGTGGGGAGAGTTTGGGAGAGTGTGGGGAGAGTTTGGGAGAGTGTGGGGAGTGGTTGGGAAAGTGTGGGGAGTGGTTGGGAAAGTGCGGGGAGTGGTTGGGAAAGTGTGGGGAGAGGTTGGGAAAGTGTGGGGAGGGGTTGGGTAAGTGTGGGGAGTGGTTGGGAAAGTGGGGGGAGTTTGCTAAAGTGTGGGGAGTGTTTGGGAAAGTGTGGGGAGTGTTTGGGAAAGTGTGGGGAGGGGTTGGGAAAGTGTGGGGAGAGTTTGGGAAAGTGTGGGGAGGGGTTAGGAAAGTGTGGGGTGGGTTTGGGGAAGTGTGGGGAGAGTTTACCGAAGTGTGGGGAGAGTTTACCGAAGTGTGGGGAGAGTTTGGGAAAGTGTGGGGAGAGTTTGGGAAAGTGCGGGGTGGGGTTGGGAAAGTGTGGGGAGAGTTTGGGAAAGTGTGGGGAGAGTTTGGGAAAGTGTGGGGAGAGTTTGGGAAAGTGTCGGGAGAGTTTGGGAAAGTGTGGGGCGTGGTTGGGAAAGTCTGGGGAGAGTTTGGGAAAGTGTGGGAAGTGGTTGGGAAAGTGTGGGGTGGTGTTGGGAAAGTGTGGGGAGGGGTTGGGAAAGTGTGGGGAGGGGTTGGGAAAGTGTGGGGAGAGTTTGGGAAAGTGTGGGAAGAGTTTGGGAAAGTGTGGGGAGGGGTTGGGAAAGTGCGGGGAGGGGTTGGGAAAGTGCGGGGAGGGGTTGGGAAAGTGCGGGGAGGGGTTGGGAAAGTGCGGGGAGAGTTTGGGAAAGTGCGGGGAGGGGTTGGGAAAGTGTGGGGAGAGTGTGGGAAGAGTTTGGGAGAGTGTGGGGAGGGGTTGGGAAAGTGCGGGGAGGGGTTGGGAAAGTGCGGGGAGGGGTTGGGAAAGTGCGGGGAGAGTTTGGGAAAGTGCGGGGAGGGGTTGGGAGAGTGTGGGGAGAGTTTGGGAGAGTGTGGGGAGACTTTGGGAACGTGTGTGGAGTGGTTGGGAGAGTGTGGGGAGTGGTTGGGAGAGTGTGGGGAGTGGTTGGGAGAGTGTGGGGAGAGGTTGGGAGAGTGTGGGGAGTGGTTGGGAAAGTGTGGGGAGAGGTTGGGAAAGTGTGAGGAGAGTTTGCAAAGTGTGGGGAGTGGTTGGCAAAGTGTGGGGAGTGGTTGGCAAAGTGTGGGGAGAGTTTGGGAAAGTGTGGGGAGAGTTTGGGAAAGTGTGGGGAGAGTTTGGGAAAGTGTCGGGAGAGTTTGGGAAAGTGTGGGGCGTGGTTGGGAAAGTCTGGGGAGAGTTTGGGAAAGTCTGGGGAGAGTTTGGGAAAGTGTGGGAAGTGGTTGGGAAAGTGTGGGGTGGTGTTGGGAAAGTGTGGGGAGGGGTTGGGAAAGTGTGGGGAGGGGTTAGGAAAGTGTGGGGAGAGTTTGGGAAAGTGCGGGAAGAGTTTGGGAAAGTGTGGGGAGGGGTTGGGAAAGTGCGGGGAGGGGTTGGGAAAGTGCGGGGAGGGGTTGGGAAAGTGCGGGGAGGGGTTGGGAAAGTGCGGGGAGAGTTTGGGAAAGTGCGGGGAGGGGTTGGGAAAGTGTGGGGAGAGTTTGGGAGAGTGTGGGAAGAGTTTGGGAAAGTGCGGGGAGGGGTTGGGAAAGTGCGGGGAGGGGTTCGGAAAGTGCGGGGAGGGGTTGCGAAAGTGCGGGGAGAGTTTGCGAAAGTGCCGGGAGGGGTTGGGAAAGTGTGGGGAGAGTTTGGGAGAGTGTGGGGAGACTTTGGGAACGTGTGTGGAGTGGTTGGGAGAGTGTGGGGAGACTTTGGGAGAGTGTGGGGAGAGTTTGGGAGAGTGTGGGGAGAGTTTGGGAGAGTGTGGGGAGTGGTTGGGAGAGTGTGGGGAGTGGTTGGCAAAGTGTGGGGAGAGTTTGGGAAAGTG
This sequence comes from Hypanus sabinus, assembly GCF_030144855.1. Lineage (NCBI taxonomy): Eukaryota > Metazoa > Chordata > Chondrichthyes > Myliobatiformes > Dasyatidae > Hypanus > Hypanus sabinus. The sequence goes on from NW_026780772.1 coordinate 15,870, forward strand.
TGGGGAGAGTTTGGGAAAGTGTGGGGAGAGTTTGGGAAAGAGTGGGGAGAGTTTGGGAAAGAGTGGGGAGAGTATGGGAAAGTGTGGGGAGAGTTTGGGAACGTGTGTGGGGAGAGTTTGGGAACGTGTGTGGGGAGAGTTTGGGAACGTGTGTGCGGAGAGTTTGGGAAAGTGTGGGGAGCGGTTCGGAGAGTGTGGGGAGAGGTTGGGAAAGTGTGGGGAGGGGTTGGGAAAATGTGAAGAGAGTTTGCTAAAGTGTGAGGAGAGTTTGCAAAAGTGTGGGGAGGGGTAAGGAAAGTGTGGGGTGGGTTTGGGAAAGTGTGGGGAGGGGTTCGGAAAGTGTGGGGAGAGTTTGGGAAAGTGTGGGGAGGGGTTAGGAAAGTGTGGGGTGGGGTTGGGAAAGTGTGGGGAGAGTTTGGGAAAGTGCGGGGTGGGGTTGGGAAAGTGTGGGGAGAGTTTGGGAAAGTGTGGGGCGTGGTTGGGAAAGTGTGGGGAGAGTTTGGGAAAGTGTGGGGAGAGTTTGGGAAAGTGTGGGAAGTGGTTGGGAAAGTGTGGGGAGAGTTTGGGAAAGTGTGCGGAGAGTTTGGGAAAGTGTGCGGAGAGTTTGGGAAAGTGTGGGGATAGTTTGGGAAAGTGTGGGGTGGTGTTGGGAAAGTGTGGGGAGGGGTTGGGAAAGTGTGGGGAGGGGTTGGGAAAGTGTGGGGAGAGTTTGGGAAAGTGTGGGAAGAGGTTGGGAAAGTGTGGGAAGAGGTTGGGAAAGTGCGGGGAGGGGTTGGGAAAGTGCGGGGAGGGGTTGGGAAAGTGCGGGGAGAGTTTGGGAAAGTGTGGGGAGTGGTTGGGAGAGTGTGGGGAGAGTTTGGAAGAGTGTGGGGAGGGGTTGGGAAAGTGTGGGGAGAGTTTGCTAAAGTGTGGGGAGTGTTTGGAAAAGTGTGGGGAGGGGTTGGGTAAGTGTGGCGAGTGGTTGGGAAAGTGTGGGGGGAGTTTGCTAAAGTGTGGGGAGGGGTTGGGAAAGTGTGGGTGGGGTTGGGAAAGTGTGGGGAGGGGTTGGGAAAGTGTGGGGAGAGTTTGGGAAAGTGTGAGGTGGGTTTGGGAACGTGTGGGGAGGGGTTAGGAAAGTGTGGGGTGGGGTTGGGAAAGTGTGGGGAGAGTTTGGGAGAGTGTGGGGAGACTTTGGGAACGTGTGTGGAGTGGTTGGGAGAGTGTGGGGAGACTTTGGGAGAGTGTGGGGAGAGTTTGGGAGAGTGTGGGGAGAGTTTGGGAGAGTGTGGGGAGTGGTTGGGAGAGTGTGGGGAGTGGTTGGCAAAGTGTGGGGAGAGTTTGGGAAAGTGTGGGGAGAGTTTGGGAAAGTGTGGGGAGAGTTTGGGAAAGAGTGGGGAGAGTTTGGGAAAGAGTGGGGAGAGTATGGGAAAGTGTGGGGAGAGTTTGGGAACGTGTGTGGGGAGAGTTTGGGAACGTGTGTGGGGAGAGTTTGGGAACGTGTGTGCGGAGAGTTTGGGAAAGTGTGGGGAGCGGTTCGGAGAGTGTGGGGAGAGGTTGGGAAAGTGTGGGGAGGGGTTGGGAAAATGTGAAGAGAGTTTGCTAAAGTGTGAGGAGAGTTTGCAAAAGTGTGGGGAGGGGTAAGGAAAGTGTGGGGAGAGTTTGGGAAAGTGTGGGTGGGGTTGGGAAAGTGTGGGGAGGGGTTGGGAAAGTGTGGGGAGAGTTTGGGAAAGTGTGAGGTGGGTTTGGGAACGTGTGGGGAGGGGTTAGGAAAGTGTGGGGTGGGGTTGGGAAAGTGCGGGGAGAGTTTGCGAAAGTGCCGGGAGGGGTTGGGAAAGTGTGGGGAGAGTTTGGGAGAGTGTGGGGAGACTTTGGGATCGTGTGTGGAGTGGTTGGGAGAGTGTGGGGAGACTTTGGGAGAGTGTGGGGAGAGTTTGGGAGAGTGTGGGGAGAGTTTGGGAGAGTGTGGGGAGTGGTTGGGAGAGTGTGGGGAGTGGTTGGCAAAGTGTGGGGAGAGTTTGGGAAAGTGTGGGGAGAGTTTGGGAAAGTGTGGGGAGAGTTTGGGAAAGAGTGGGGAGAGTTTGGGAAAGAGTGGGGAGAGTATGGGAAAGTGTGGGGAGAGTTTGGGAACGTGTGTGGGGAGAGTTTGGGAACGTGTGTGGGGAGAGTTTGGGAACGTGTGTGCGGAGAGTTTGGGAAAGTGTGGGGAGCGGTTCGGAGAGTGTGGGGAGAGGTTGGGAAAGTGTGGGGAGGGGTTGGGAAAATGTGAAGAGAGTTTGCTAAAGTGTGAGGAGAGTTTGCAAAAGTGTGGGGAGGGGTAAGGAAAGTGTGGGGTGGGTTTGGGAAAGTGTGGGGAGGGGTTCGGAAAGTGTGGGGAGAGTTTGGGAAAGTGTGGGGAGGGGTTAGGAAAGTGTGGGGTGGGGTTGGGAAAGTGTGGGGAGAGTTTGGGAAAGTGCGGGGTGGGGTTGGGAAAGTGTGGGGAGAGTTTGGGAAAGTGTGGGGCGTGGTTGGGAAAGTGTGGGGAGAGTTTGGGAAAGTGTGGGGAGAGTTTGGGAAAGTGTGGGAAGTGGTTGGGAAAGTGTGGGGAGAGTTTGGGAAAGTGTGCGGAGAGTTTGGGAAAGTGTGCGGAGAGTTTGGGAAAGTGTGGGGATAGTTTGGGAAAGTGTGGGGTGGTGTTGGGAAAGTGTGGGGAGGGGTTGGGAAAGTGTGGGGAGGGGTTGGGAAAGTGTGGGGAGAGTTTGGGAAAGTGTGGGAAGAGGTTGGGAAAGTGTGGGAAGAGGTTGGGAAAGTGCGGGGAGGGGTTGGGAAAGTGCGGGGAGGGGTTGGGAAAGTGCGGGGAGAGTTTGGGAAAGTGTGGGGAGTGGTTGGGAGAGTGTGGGGAGAGTTTGGAAGAGTGTGGGGAGGGGTTGGGAAAGTGTGGGGAGAGTTTGCTAAAGTGTGGGGAGTGTTTGGAAAAGTGTGGGGAGGGGTTGGGTAAGTGTGGCGAGTGGTTGGGAAAGTGTGGGGGGAGTTTGCTAAAGTGTGGGGAGGGGTTGGGAAAGTGTGGGTGGGGTTGGGAAAGTGTGGGGAGGGGTTGGGAAAGTGTGGGGAGAGTTTGGGAAAGTGTGAGGTGGGTTTGGGAACGTGTGGGGAGGGGTTAGGAAAGTGTGGGGTGGGGTTGGGAAAGTGTGGGGAGAGTTTGGGAGAGTGTGGGGAGACTTTGGGAACGTGTGTGGAGTGGTTGGGAGAGTGTGGGGAGACTTTGGGAGAGTGTGGGGAGAGTTTGGGAGAGTGTGGGGAGAGTTTGGGAGAGTGTGGGGAGTGGTTGGGAGAGTGTGGGGAGTGGTTGGCAAAGTGTGGGGAGAGTTTGGGAAAGTGTGGGAGAGTTTGGGAAAGTGTGGGGAGAGTTTGGGAAAGAGTGGGGAGAGTTTGGGAAAGAGTGGGGAGAGTATGGGAAAGTGTGGGGAGAGTTTGGGAACGTGTGTGGGGAGAGTTTGGGAACGTGTGTGGGGAGAGTTTGGGAACGTGTGTGCGGAGAGTTTGGGAAAGTGTGGGGAGCGGTTCGGAGAGTGTGGGGAGAGGTTGGGAAAGTGTGGGGAGGGGTTGGGAAAATGTGAAGAGAGTTTGCTAAAGTGTGAGGAGAGTTTTGCAAAAGTGTGGGGAGGGGTAAGGAAAGTGTGGGGAGAGTTTGGGAAAGTGTGGGTGGGGTTGGGAAAGTGTGGGGAGGGTTGGGAAAGTGTGGGGAGAGTTTGGGAAAGTGTGAGGTGGGTTTGGGAACGTGTGGGGAGGGGTTAGGAAAGTGTGGGGTGGGGTTGGGAAAGTGTGGGGAGAGTTTGGGAAAGTGTGGAGAGAGTTTGGGAAAGTGCGGGGTGGGGTTGGGAAAGTGTGGGGAGAGTTTGGGAAAGTGTGGGGAGGGGTTGGGAAAGTGCGGGGAGGGGTTGGGAAAGTGCGGGGAGGGGTTGGGAAAGTGCGGGGAGAGTTTGGGAAAGTGCGGGGAGGGGTTGGGAAAGTGTGGGGAGAGTGTGGGAAGAGTTTGGGAAAGTGCGGGGAGGGGTTGGGAAAGTGCGGGGAGGGTTGGGAAAGTGCGGGGAGGGGTTGGGAAAGTGCGGGGAGAGTTTGCGAAAGTGCCGGGAGGGGTTGGGAAAGTGTGGGGAGAGTTTGGGAGAGTGTGGGAGACTTTGGGAACGTGTGTGGAGTGGTTGGGAGAGTGTGGGAGACTTTGGGAGAGTGTGGGGAGAGTTTGGGAGAGTGTGGGGAGAGTTTGGGAGAGTGTGGGGAGTGGTTGGGAGAGTGTGGGGAGTGGTTGGCAAAGTGTGGGGAGAGTTTGGGAAAGTGTGGGGAGAGTTTGGGAAAGTGTGGGGAGAGTTTGGGAAAGAGTGGTGAGAGTTTGGGAAAGAGTGGGGAGATTATGGGAAAGTGTGGGGAGAGTTTGGGAACGTGTGTGGGGAGAGTTTGGGAACGTGTGTGGGGAGAGTTTAGGAACGTGTGTGCGGAGAGTTTGGGAAAGTGTGGGGAGCGGTTCGGAGAGTGTGGGGAGAGGTTGGGAAAGTGTGGGGAGGGGTTGGGAAAATGTGAAGAGAGATTGCTAAAGTGTGAGGAGAGTTTGCAAAAGTGTGGGGTGGGGTTGGGAAAGTGTGGGGAGGGGTAAGGAAAGTGTGGGGTGGGGTTGGGAAAGTGTGGGGAGGGGTTCGGAAAGTGTGGGGAGAGTTTGGGAAAGTGTGGGGAGGGGTTAGGAAAGTGTGGGGTGGGGTTGGGAAAGTGTGGGGAGAGTTTGGGAAAGTGCGGGGTGGGGTTGGGAAAGTGTGGGGAGAGTTTGGGAAAGTGTGGGGCGTGGTTGGGAAAGTGTGGGGAGAGTTTGGGAAAGTGTGGGGAGAGTTTGGGAAAGTGTGGGAAGTGGTTGGGAAAGTCTGGGGAGAGTTTGGGAAAGTGTGCGGAGAGTTTGGGAAAGTGTGCGGAGAGTTTGGGAAAGTGTGGGGATAGTTTGGGAAAGTGTGGGGTGGTGTTGGGAAAGTGTGGGGAGGGGTTGGGAAAGTGTGGGGAGGGGTTGGGAAAGTGTGGGGAGAGTTTGGGAAAGTGTGGGAAGAGGTTGGGAAAGTGTGGAAGAGGTTGGGAAAGTGCGGGGAGGGGTTGGGAAAGTGCGGGGAGGGGTTGGGAAAGTGCGGGGAGAGTTTGGGAAAGTGTGGGGAGTGGTTGGGAGAGTGTGGGGAGAGTTTGGAAGAGTGTGGGGAGGGGTTGGGAAAGTGTGGGGAGAGTTTGCTAAAGTGTGGGGAGTGTTTGGAAAAGTGTGAGGAGGGGTTGGGTAAGTGTGGGGGGAGTTTGCTAAAGTGTGGGGAGGGGTTGGGAAAGTGTGGGTGGGGTTGGGAAAGTGTGGGGAGGGGTTGGGAAAGTGTGGGGAGAGTTTGGGAAAGTGTGAGGTGGGTTTGGGAACGTGTGGGGAGGGGTTAGGAAAGTGTGGGGTGGGGTTGGGAAAGTGTGGGGAGAGTTTGGGAAAGTGTGGAGAGAGTTTGGGAAAGTGCGGGGTGGGGTTGGGAAAGTGTGGGGAGAGTTTGGGAAAGTGTGGGGAGAGTTTGGGAAAGTGTGGGGAGAGTTTGGGAAAGTGTGGGAAGTGGTTGGGAAAGTGTGGGGAGAGTTTGCTGAAGTGTGGGAGAGTTTGGGAAAGTGTGGGGAGAGTTTGGAAAGTGTGGGAGAGTTTGGGAAAGTGTGGGGAGGGGTTGGGAAAGTGCGGGGAGGGGTTGGGAAAGTGCGGGGAGGGGTTGGGAAAGTGCGGGGAGAGTTTGGGAAAGTGCGGGGAGGGGTTGGGAAAGTGTGGGGAGAGTTTGGGAGAGTGTGGGAAGAGTTTGGGAAAGTGCGGGGAGGGGTTGGGAAAGTGCGGGGAGGGGTTGGGAAAGTGCGGGGAGGGGTTGGGAAAGTGCGGGGAGAGTTTGCGAAAGTGCCGGGAGGGGTTGGGAAAGTGTGGGGAGAGTTTGGGAGAGTGTGGGGAGACTTTGGGAACGTGTGTGGAGTGGTTGGGAGAGTGTGGGGAGACTTTGGGAGAGTGTGGGGAGAGTTTGGGAGAGTGTGGGGAGAGTTTGGGAGAGTGTGGGGAGTGGTTGGGAGAGTGTGGGGAGTGGTTGGCAAAGTGTGGGGAGAGTTTGGGAAAGTGTGGGGAGAGTTTGGGAAAGTGTGGGGAGAGTTTGGAAAGAGTGGTGAGAGTTTGGGAAAGAGTGGGGAGAGTATGGGAAAGTGTGGGGAGAGTTTGGGAACGTGTGTGGGGAGAGTTTGGGAACGTGTGTGGGGAGAGTTTGGGAACGTGTGTGCGGAGAGTTTGGGAAAGTGTGGGGAGCGGTTCGGAGAGTGTGGGGAGAGGTTGGGAAAGTGTGGGGAGGGGTTGGGAAAATGTGAAGAGAGATTGCTAAAGTGTGAGGAGAGTTTGCAAAAGTGTGGGGTGGGGTTGGGAAAGTGTGGGGAGGGGTAAGGAAAGTGTGGGGTGGGGTTGGGAAAGTGTGGGGAGGGGTTCGGAAAGTGTGGGGAGAGTTTGGGAAAGTGTGGGGAGGGGTTAGGAAAGTGTGGGGTGGGGTTGGGAAAGTGTGGGGAGAGTTTGGGAAAGTGCGGGGTGGGGTTGGGAAAGTGTGGGGAGAGTTTGGGAAAGTGTGGGGCGTGGTTGGGAAAGTGTGGGGAGAGTTTGGGAAAGTGTGGGGAGAGTTTGGGAAAGTGTGGGAAGTGGTTGGGAAAGTCTGGGGAGAGTTTGGGAAAGTGTGCGGAGAGTTTGGGAAAGTGTGCGGAGAGTTTGGGAAAGTGTGGGGATAGTTTGGGAAAGTGTGGGGTGGTGTTGGGAAAGTGTGGGGAGGGGTTGGGAAAGTGTGGGGAGGGGTTGGGAAAGTGTGGGGAGAGTTTGGGAAAGTGTGGGAAGAGGTTGGGAAAGTGTGGGAAGAGGTTGGGAAAGTGCGGGGAGGGGTTGGGAAAGTGCGGGGAGGGGTTGGGAAAGTGCGGGGAGAGTTTGGGAAAGTGTGGGGAGTGGTTGGGAGAGTGTGGGGAGAGTTTGGAAGAGTGTGGGGAGGGGTTGGGAAAGTGTGGGGAGAGTTTGCTAAAGTGTGGGGAGTGTTTGGAAAAGTGTGAGGAGGGGTTGGGTAAGTGTGGGGGGAGTTTGCTAAAGTGTGGGGAGGGGTTGGGAAAGTGTGGGTGGGGTTGGGAAAGTGTGGGGAGGGGTTGGGAAAGTGTGGGGAGAGTTTGGGAAAGTGTGAGGTGGGTTTGGGAACGTGTGGGAGGGGTTAGGAAAGTGTGGGGTGGGTTGGGAAAGTGTGGGGAGAGTTTGGGAAAGTGTGGAGAGAGTTTGGGAAAGTGCGGGGTGGGGTTGGGAAAGTGTGGGGAGAGTTTGGGAAAGTGTGGGAGAGTTTGGGAAAGTGTGGGGAGAGTTTGGGAAAGTGTGGGAAGTGGTTGGGAAAGTGTGGGGAGAGTTTGCTGAAGTGTGGGGAGAGTTTGGGAAAGTGTGGGGAGAGTTTGGGAAAGTGTGGGGAGAGTTTGGGAAAGTGTGGGGAGGGGTTGGGAAAGTGCGGGAGGGGTTGGGAAAGTGCGGGGAGGGGTTGGGAAAGTGCGGGGAGAGTTTGGGAAAGTGCGGGGAGGGGTTGGGAAAGTGTGGGGAGAGTTTGGGAGAGTGTGGGAAGAGTTTGGGAAAGTGCGGGGAGGGGTTGGGAAAGTGCGGGAGGGGTTGGGAAAGTGCGGGGAGGGGTTGGGAAAGTGCGGGGAGAGTTTGCGAAAGTGCCGGGAGGGGTTGGGAAAGTGTGGGAGAGTTTGGGAGAGTGTGGGGAGACTTTGGGAACGTGTGTGGAGTGGTTGGGAGAGTGTGGGGAGACTTTGGGAGAGTGTGGGGAGAGTTTGGGAGAGTGTGGGGAGAGTTTGGGAGAGTGTGGGGAGTGGTTGGGAGAGTGTGGGGAGTGGTTGGCAAAGTGTGGGGAGAGTTTGGGAAAGTGTGGGGAGAGTTTGGGAAAGTGTGGGGAGAGTTTGGGAAAGAGTGGTGAGAGTTTGGGAAAGAGTGGGGAGAGTATGGGAAAGTGTGGGGAGAGTTTGGGAACGTGTGTGGGGAGAGTTTGGGAACGTGTGTGGGGAGAGTTTGGGAACGTGTGTGCGGAGAGTTTGGGAAAGTGTGGGGAGCGGTTCGGAGAGTGTGGGGAGAGGTTGGGAAAGTGTGGGGAGGGGTTGGGAAAATGTGAAGAGAGATTGCTAAAGTGTGAGGAGAGTTTGCAAAAGTGTGGGGTGGGGTTGGGAAAGTGTGGGGAGGGGTAAGGAAAGTGTGGGGTGGGGTTGGGAAAGTGTGGGGAGGGGTTCGGAAAGTGTGGGGAGAGTTTGGGAAAGTGTGGGGAGGGGTTAGGAAAGTGTGGGGTGGGGTTGGGAAAGTGTGGGGAGAGTTTGGGAAAGTGCGGGGTGGGGTTGGGAAAGTGTGGGGAGAGTTTGGGAAAGTGTGGGGCGTGGTTGGGAAAGTGTGGGGAGAGTTTGGGAAAGTGTGGGGAGAGTTTGGGAAAGTGTGGGAAGTGGTTGGGAAAGTCTGGGGAGAGTTTGGGAAAGTGTGCGGAGAGTTTGGGAAAGTGTGCGGAGAGTTTGGGAAAGTGTGGGGATAGTTTGGGAAAGTGTGGGGTGGTGTTGGGAAAGTGTGGGGAGGGGTTGGGAAAGTGTGGGGAGGGGTTGGGAAAGTGTGGGGAGAGTTTGGGAAAGTGTGGGAAGAGGTTGGGAAAGTGTGGGAAGAGGTTGGGAAAGTGCGGGGAGGGGTTGGGAAAGTGCGGGGAGGGGTTGGGAAAGTGCGGGGAGAGTTTGGGAAAGTGTGGGGAGTGGTTGGGAGAGTGTGGGGAGAGTTTGGAAGAGTGTGGGGAGGGGTTGGGAAAGTGTGGGGAGAGTTTGCTAAAGTGTGGGGAGTGTTTGGAAAAGTGTGAGGAGGGGTTGGGTAAGTGTGGGGGGAGTTTGCTAAAGTGTGGGGAGGGGTTGGGAAAGTGTGGGTGGGGTTGGGAAAGTGTGGGGAGGGGTTGGGAAAGTGTGGGGAGAGTTTGGGAAAGTGTGAGGTGGGTTTGGGAACGTGTGGGGAGGGGTTAGGAAAGTGTGGGGTGGGGTTGGGAAAGTGTGGGGAGAGTTTGGGAAAGTGTGGAGAGAGTTTGGGAAAGTGCGGGGTGGGGTTGGGAAAGTGTGGGGAGAGTTTGGGAAAGTGTGGGAGAGTTTGGGAAAGTGTGGGGAGAGTTTGGGAAGTGTGGGGACAGTTTGGGAAAGTGTGGGGTGGTGTTGGGAAAGCGCGGGGAGAGGTTGGGAAAGCGCGGAGAGGGGTTGGGAAAGCGCGGGGAGGGGTTGGGAAAGCGCGGGGAGGGGTTGGGAAAGTGGGAGAGTTTGGGAAAGTGTGGGTGGAGTTTGCTAAAGTGTGGGGAATGTTTGGGAAAGTGTGGGGTGGGGTTGGGAAAGTGTGGGGAGGGGTTGGGAAAGTGTGGGGAGAGTTTGCAAAGTGTGGGGAGTGGTTGGCAAAGTGTGGGGAGTGGTTGGCAAAGTGTGGGGAGTGGTTGGGAAAGTGTGGGGAGAGTTTGGGAAAGTGTGGGGAGAGTTTGGGAGAGTGTGGGGAGTGGTTGGGAAAGTGCGCGGAGTGGTTGGGAAAGTGTGGGGAGAGGTTGGGAAAGTGTGGGGAGGGGTTGGGTAAGTGTGGGGAGTGGTTGGGAAAGTGTGTGGGGAGTTTGCTAAAGTGTGGGGAGTGTTTGGGAAAGTGTGGGGAGTGTTTGGGAAAGTGTGGGGAGGGGTTGGGAAAGTGTGGGGAGAGTTTGGGAAAGTGTGGGGAGGGGTTAGGAAAGTGTGGGGTGGGGTTGGGAAAGTGTGGGGACAGTTTACCGAAGTGTGGGGAGAGTTTACCGAAGTGTGGGGAGAGTTTGGGAAAGTGTGGGGAGAGTTTGGGAAAGTGCGGGGTGGGGTTGGGAAAGTGTGGGGAGAGTTTGGGAAAGTGTGGGGAGAGTTTGGGAAAGTGTGGGGAGAGTTTGGGAAAGTGTTGGGAGAGTTTGGGAAAGTGTGGGGCGTGGTTGTGAAAGTCTGGGGAGAGTTTGGGAAAGTCTGGGGAGAGTTTGGGAAAGTGTGGGAAGT
>NW_026780773.1:0-12500 GCF_030144855.1 Hypanus sabinus
AAAAAAAACCAAATCAGGCAAACAATAACCACAATCAAATAGCATTCTGAACTGAAATCCACAGAGTCCGAGACCAAGAGTTTAGCTGAGTATTGTGTGCAGCCCAAAAAAAGACAGTGGCCTGGGTCATTGAATTACATGCCCTATTGATGGCAGTGAATATTGTAGACCTCTCTGTTGATTAAAGCTTTGTGTTTGTCATCTTCTTGCATTACTATCAATGCAATGATTTTTGAAGTCTGTCATGCGTAATGAAAAGTGGATGTTCAGTGCCAGCTCCAGGTGGCACAGGAATGTGACAGTGGGAATGAGATGGTATCCGTGATTTTACAGCAAGTTTAATACAAATCAAGGCTAGGAGTCTGAAATGTTCTTACAGTGGCAGTGACCTGCTTTGACCATTGTTGTAATCTGTTTCTTCTCCTCCAGTCGTATGAAGATTTGGTTCAGCGCCTGGAGCCAGTGATCATGGAGCTCGAGAGGCAGGAGAATGTTTTAGTCATCTGTCACCAAGCCGTCATGCGCTGCTTGCTGGCGTATTTCCTCGATAAAACAGCAGGTAAACGGGAGGATGATGCCACAACATTGCTTGTGCTGCCTTTTGCTGTACAGAGGTGCTGCTGTGTGCTTTGTGACAGTGACATATAATGACCTTCATGCTTCTGCTACCAGCTGCTTTTCCAATTGGAGAATTCAAGATTCAACTCTGGTGCCACCCCATTCTCATCTCCCCGTTTGTCCTCATCCACCCAAAAGCCCTACACCCCTACCCCAGCCCAAACAGGGCTGGTACTCCATCTGTTACAAGCCCCAGATCCTCCTCAAAAGAGGTTTCTGTCCAACAATTCTTACACTTTTATGTGGCAGAGGAATCTTTGTAATGTGTATTTGAGGAACTGTGCTTCCCAGAGGTTTGATGGAGTCTCCTTTACTGTTAGACAAGGCATGATTTAGTACACCAGCGGGGTAAATGGGCAAATTCTCACCTGTCTCATTTCCACTGTTTTTTCTTCTGTCCACAGAGGAGCTTCCATACCTGAAGTGCCCCCTGCACACCGTCTTAAAATTGACCCCAGTGGCATATGGTAAGCATGCCAGAGCCGTATTGAAGCTTTGTAAACTAAACTGTCCAGCCCACTTAAAGTAATAATTCAGAGGAGGAATCTTGTGAAAATGGTGATCAAGGACAGAATCCTTATGGTCATATGTATTTACCTGATTGTGAAGTTCTTTGATTAAGTGCTTGGTAAGGATTGGAGTTTGTATTGATGGTGCCAACCTCAGAAAAGCATTTCAAAAGTGGAATTTTCCAGAGTTGAAGTTGACATTTTGATAAGGATAGTGGTAAAAAAGCAGACGGAGACGTGCCAGGCTGAAGTGCTGTAAGGAGTTAGATTTCTGTTTCCAGAGTCACTGTTAGGACTTTGCTTTACATTTTTGCCCCTAACCATGGGTTTACAGGGCAAGGGTACAATCTTTGCAGATGTTCCAAAATCAAAAATAGACAAATGGTTTAGGTAAATGATAAATAGCTTCAGGAGACAGTTAGAGCCGTGAGCAACACACAGAAATGCTGATGGAACTCAGCAGGTCAGGCAGCATCTACAATGAATTTATAGTTTGGTCTGAAACCCTTCACTGGGGTGAGAACAGAAGAGAGCAGAAACCATAATAAGGTCGGGGGGGGAGGACTAGCTGGCAGGTGAGAGGTGGGTGGGGGGGAATGCAGTGAGAAGCTGGGAGGTGATAGGGGCAAGTGGTAAAGGGCTGGAGAAGAAGGAATTGGAGAGGAGATTGAACCATGGGAGAAAAGGAAGGAGGAGAGGAATCAGAGGGAGGTGATGGGTGGGTGAGGAGAAGAGAAGGGGGTCACCAGAATGGGAAAAGTGAGGGGGGGTAGAAATTACCCAAAGTTTGAGAAATCGATGTTCATACCATCAGGTTGGTAACTGCCCAGATAGATTCTGTTGAGGTTCTAAATAGGAGAAAGGCCAATTTTGATGGTATCAGAAGTGATTTGGCAAGTGTGGATAGGGACAGGTTGTTCTCTGGCAAAGATGTACTTAGAAAGTGGAAGGTCTTCAATAACAAAATTTTGAGTGTACAAACCTTGTATGTGCCTGGCAGAATAAAAGGTAAAGATAACAAGTATAGGGAACCTTAGTTTTCAAGAGATATTGAGGCCCTGGTTTTTTTTTAAAACAAAAGGTCCATCGGAGGTATAGGCAAGTAGGGACAAATGAGACGCTTATGGAGTACAAGAAATCAACATCAATTCCCAGCTACTGGGATTCACACACACCATCAATCCCAGTAGCTGGGAATCGCTTGCTCTGGTGGAGCAAGACCAGTAAAGGAGCGTACGCAGCGGAAATCAGACGCACCGCAGAGGCTCAGAGGAAACACGCCGCACGCATGAGGCTTGAGCTACCTCCACTTCCACTGCAGCACCTACCCTCATGTGCCCCACATGTGGGCAAGCTTTCAGGGCCCGGATTGGCCTCACCAGTCACCTCCGGACCCACAGTCACAAACCCTCCACCTGACAGAAGTCGTGGTCGTCTTCGACTCCGAAGGACGAACAACACAAGAAATGCAAAGCTACCAGTTAGAGAGGCAACCCTCTACTACCACTGTCTGGCTTCTCCCACAAAACCAAATCAGGAAGGCTAAAAGAAAGCATGAAGTTGCTCTAGCAGACAAGATGAAGGAGAATCCCAAGGGATTCAACAGATATGCGAAAAGCAAAAGCACTGCAAAGGACAAGGTTGATAATCTGGAAGACCAGAATGGTAATCCATGTGTGGAGCCAAAACAGATGAGGGAAATTGTAAGTGAATTCTTTTTATCCGTGTTTTAAAAAGGCTCTAAGCATGAGCCAGGAAATTATAGGCTGGTGAATCTGACGTTAGTTGTGGGAAAGTTATTGGAAAGTATTCTGAGAGCTTCATGCTTGGTAGATCATGTCTAACCAATCTTAACAGTTTTTCAGGGAAGTTACCAGGAAAGTGGATGTTGTCTGCACGGGTTTTAGTAAGGTCCCACATGGAAAGCTGGTCCAGAAGGTTCAGTCGCTCGGCATTCCGGATCGGGTAGTGAATTGGATTAGACATTGACTTTGTGGGAGAAGCCAGAGAGTGGTAGTAGAGGGTTGCCTCTCCAACTGGAGGCCTGTGAATAGTAGTGTGCCACAGAGATCAGTGCTGGGTCTGTTGTTGGTTGTCATCTTTATAAATGATCTGGATGATAACAATCAGCAAATTTGCAGATGACGACACCCAGACTAGGGGTGTAGTGGACAGTGAGGAAGGCTAACATGGCTTGCAGAGGGATGTGCATCAGCTGGAAAAATCAGCTGAAAAATTGTAGACACGAAATCTGCAGAAGCTGGAAATTCAAACAACACACAAAATGCTGGTGGAACACAGCAGGCCAGGCAGCATCTATAAGAAGCACTGTCGACGTTTCAGGCCGAAACATCGACAGTGCTTCTCCCTATAGATGCTGCCTGGCCTGCTGTGTTCCACCAGCATTTTGTGTGTGAAAAATGGTAGATGGATTTTAATGCAGACAAGTGTGAGGTCTTGCTCTTCGGTAGGACCAAGCAGGGTAGGTCTTACACAGTGACTGGTAGGGCACTGAGGAGAGTGGTAGAAAAAAGAGATCTGGGAATACAGGTCCATAATTTGTTGAAAGTGGTGTCACAGGGTAGTAAAGAAAGCTTTTAGCACATTGGCCTTCATAAATCAAAGTATTGAGTACAGGAGATGGGATGTTACGTTGAAGTTGTACGAGATGTTGTTGAGGCCTAATGTAGAGAATTGTGTGCAGTTTTGATTACCTACCTACAGGAAATATGTAAACAAAGTTGAAAGAATACAGAGAAAACTTACAAGGATGTTACTGGTTCTGAGCTAAAAGTAAAGAGAACTGAGAGAAGATTTGATAGAGGTATACAAATTTATGAGAGGTATAGAGAGACTAAATGTAAGCAGGCTTTTTGGATCGAACTACAACCAAAAGTCCGTGTTAAGGGTTTAAGGGGAACATGAGGGGAAACAACTTCTCTCAGAAGGTCATGAGAGTGTGGAATGAGTTGCCAGCATAAGTGGTCCATCGAGCTTGATTTCAATGTTCAAGAGAAATTTGGATAGGTACGTGGATGTTGGGGTATGGGGGCTTTGGTCCTGGTGCAGGTTGATGGGAGTCGGCAGTTTGAGTGTATTCGGCCTGGACTAAATGGGCCGAAGGGCCTGTTTCTGGGCTGTACCTCTCTGACTGTGTCATTTCCTGTACACAAGTGTAACGAAAACAAAATAATTGTTACTTCACATCCAATGCAGCCCAAAAATCCTCAATCTAATGGTCTTATAAAGATGAAGACTGCAGCAATAATAATAATAAAAAAAAGCACTATAAATATAAACACATAAGTTAGCTTATATACGTAGATCAATTGTATGCCCATTTAAGTGGCACTGGACACAGGATGTCTGTACATGAGGTGACTCTAACAGGAAATGATAAATTAATAGGGGTTGGGGGTGTGGAGAGGTACGTTAGTGGATAGAGTTGTTGATCAGCCTCACTGCTTGGGGAAAGTATCTCTTTTTGACTCTAGTGGCATGGCGTGGATGCTATGTAGCCTGACAGGAATGGCACACCGTCCATGAGCAGGGTAAATGTTGTTGTGATGTTACTGGAAGTAAGGCCGGGTAAGTTCCTTTAATTAATTTAATTAACTTAGGAGTAAGTAATGGAGGCAGCAGTTAGGGCAGTCGAGTGCTCCATATGCAGGATGTGTGAAGTCCCTGATGGCTACACCTGTAAAAGGTGCATCCAGCTGCAGCTCCTGATAAACCAAGTTAGGGAACTGGAGCTGGAGATGAATGAACTTCGGATCATTTGTGAGGCAGAGGCAGAAATAGACAGGAGTTTCAGGGAGGTAGTCACCCTTAAAAGTCAGGAGGTAGGTAGCTGGGTGACTAGCAGGAGAGGGAAGGGGAATAGACAGGAAGAGCAGAGCACCCCTGTGGCCGTCCCCATCAACAATAAGTATACCATTTTGGATACTGTTGGTGGGGACGACCTACCAGGGACAAATTGTAGTGGTCACATCTCTGGCACCGAGACTGGACCCTCAGCTCAGAAAGAAAGGAGGGGAAAGAGGAGATCACTAGTGATAGGGGATTTGATAAGGGGACAGATAAGAGGTTCTGTGGGAGAGATCGAGAATCCCAGATGGTCTGTTGCCTCCCTAGTGCCAGGGTCTGCGATATCTTGTATCAAGTTCTTGGTATTCTCAGGATGGAGGGTGAGCAGCCAAATATCGTGGTCCACTAGGGACCAATGACATAGATAGGAAGGAGGAGGAGGTCCTGCAAAGCGACTTTAGGGAGTTAGGTGCAAAGTTGAAGGACAGGACCTCCAGGGTTGCAATCTCAGGATTGCTCCCCGTGCCACGTGCTAGTGAGGCTAGAAATAGGAAGATAATGCAGATAAATATGTAGCTACGGAGATGGTGCAGGAGGGAGGGCTTCAGTTGGGTTTTGTTCCGGGGAAGGTGGGACCTGCTCCGACGGGACGGATTACACCTGAATTGGAAGGGGACTAACATCCTTGCAGGGGTTAGCTAGTGCTGCTCCGGCGGGGGGGGGGGGGGGGGGTTTAAACTAAATTTGCAGGGGGAAGGGAACCAAAGTGTTAGAGCAGATGGTGAGGTGGAGGAGGATAAAGGTCATACGAAGACTGCTTATATGGACAGAAATCAAAGGTTTGTATGTGATAGAAATGTCCTCAGGTGCCAAACTGAAGAGACTGGGGAAGAGGCATCTGGCTCTCAAATAGAGAAAGATAGGAGACAGCGTCAGGTGATAGAGAAGGGACATGCTCAGACCGAAGGTTTGAGACGTATCTATTTTAACGCAAGAAGTGTTGTGAACAAAGCTGATGAGCTTCGAGCGTGGATCAGTACTTGGAGATATGATGTGGTGGCCAATACAGAGACTTGGATGGCTCAGGGACAGGAATGGTTACTTCAAGTGCTGGGTTTTAGATGTTTCAGAAAGGACAGGGAGGGAGGCAGAAGAGGTGGGGGCGTGGCACAGTTGATCAGAGATACTGTCACGGCTGCAAAAAAATGTGGATGCCGTGGAGGGATTGTCTATGGAGTATCTGTGGGTGGAAGTTAGGAACAGGAAGGGGTCAATAACTTTACTGGGTGTATTTTGTAGGCCACCCAAAAGTAACTGGGATATCAAGGAGCAGATAGGGAAACAGATCCTGGAAAGGTGTAATAATAACAGAGTTGTCGTGATGGGAGATTTTAATTTCCCAAATATCGATTAGCATCTTCCTAGAGCCATGGTTTAGATGGGGTGGAGTTTGTTAGGTGTGTTCAGGAAGGTTTCTTGACACAATATGCAGATAAGCCTACAAGAGGAGAGGCTGTACTTGATTTAGTATTAGCAATTGAACCTGGTCAGGTGTCAGATCTCTCAGTGGGAGAGCATTTTGATCGTAATTCTATCTCCTTTACCATAGCATTGGAGAGAGATAGGAACACACAAGTTAGAAAAGCATTTAATTGGTGTAAGGGGAAATATGAGGCTATCAGGCAGGAAATTGGAAGCTTAAATTGGAAACAGATGTTCTCAAGGAAAAGTACAGAAGAAATGTGGCAAATTTTCAGGGAATATTTGTGTGAAGTTCTGCAAAGGTACGTTCCAATGAGACAGGGAAGTTACGATAGGGTGCAGGAACCATGGTGTACAAAGACTAATAAATCTAGTCAAGAAGAAAAGATATTCTTACAAAAGGTTCTGAGAGCTAGGTAATGTTAGAGATGTAGAAGATTATAAGGCTAACAGGAGTAAAATTAGGAGGGGCCATGAGAAGGCATTGGCGGGCTGGATTAAGGAAAACCCCAAGGCATTCTACAAGTATGTGAAGAGCAGGAAGATAAGACGTGAAAGAATAGGACTTACTGAATGTGACAGTGGGAAAGTGTGTATGGAACCAGAGGAAATAGTAGAGGTACTTAATGAATACTTTACTTCAGAATTCATATTGGAAAAGGCTCTTAGTGATAATAGTGATGACTTGCAGCAGGTTGAAAAGCTTGAGCATGTAGATATTAAGAAAGAGGATGTGCTGGAGCTTTTGGGAAGCATCAAGTTGGATAAGTTGCCAGGCCCAGATGAGATGTACCCCAGGCTAATGTGGGAGGAGAAGGGGGAGATTGCTGAGCCTCTGGCGATGATCTTTGCATCATCAATAGGGACATGAGAGGTGCCAGAGGATTGGAGGGTTGCAAATGTTGTTCCTTTATTCAAGAAATGGAGTAGAGATAGACCAGGAAATTATAGACCAGTGAATATTACCTCAGTGGTTGGTAAGTTGATGGAGAAGATCTTGAGAGGCAGGATTTATGAACATTTGGAGAGGTATAATATGGTTAGGAATAGTCAGCATGGCTTTGTCAAGGGCAGGTGGTGTCTTACGAGCCTGATTGATTTTTTTGAGGATGTGACTAAACATATTGATGAAGGAAGAGCAGCAGATGTAGTGTATATGGATTTCAGCAAGGCATTATTGAGAAAATAAGGAGGCATGGGATCCAAGGGGACATTGCTTTGTGGATCGAGAACTTGCTTGCCCATAGAAGGCAAAGAGTGGTTGTAGACGATTCATGTTCTGCATGAGTGGTCATCAGTGAGGTGCCTTGGGGATCTGTTCTGGGACCTTTACTCTTTGTGATTTTTATAAATGACCTGGATGAGGAAGTGGAGGGATGGATTAGTAAGTTTGCTGATGACACAAAGGTTGGAGGTGTTGTGGATAGTGTGGAGGGCTGTCAGAGTTTACAGCGGGGCATTGATAGGAGGCAAAACTGGGCTGAGAAGTGGCAGATGGAGTTCAACCCAGATAAGTGAGAAGTGGTTCATTTTGGTAGGTCAAATATGATGGCAGAATATAGTATTAATGGTAAGACTCTTGGCAATGTGGAGGATCAGAGGGATCTTGGGGTCTGAGTCCATAGGACCCTCAAAGCAGCCGCGCAGGCTGACTCTGTGATTAAGAAGGCGTACATTGTATTGGCCTTCATCAATTGTGGGATTGAATTTAGGAGCCAAGAGGTAATGTTGCAACTATACAGGACCCTGGTCAGACCCCACTTGGAGTACCGTGCTCATTTTTGGTCACCTCAATACAGGAAGCATGTAGAAGCCATAGAAAGGGTCCAGAGGAGATTTACAAGGATGTTGCCTGGATTGGGGAGCATGTCTTATGAGGACAGGTTGAGTGAACTCGGCCTTTTCTCCTTGGAGTGAAGGAGGATGAGAGGTGACCTGATAGAGGTGTATAAGATATTGAGTGGCATTGATCGTGTGGATAGTCAGAGGCTTTTTCCCAGTGCGTGGAATGGGCTGCCGGCAAAGATGGTGGAGGTGGATGTGCTAGGTCTTTTAAGAGACTTTTGGATAGGTACATGGAGTTTAGGAAAATAGAAGCCTATAGGTAAGCCTAGTAATTTCTAGAGTAGGGATATGTTCAGCACAACCTTATGGGCCGAAGGGTCTGTATTGTGCTGTAGGTTTTCTATGTTAATTTGTAGATTGAGTCTGTGGTAAGGAAGGCAAGTGCAATATTAGCATTACTTTCAAGAGGACTAATGAATAAAAGCAAGAATGTAATGTTGAGGCTTTACAAATGTTGAGGCTGCCAAGTTAAAGGGCAGGCCCTTCAGGGTTGCAATCTCAGGATTGCTCCCCGTGCCACATACTACTGAGGTCAGAACTAGGAAGATCATACAGTTTAATACGTGGCTAAGGAGTTGGTGTAGGAAGGAGAGAGTAAGATTTTTGGATCATTGGGCTCTCTTCCAGGGAAGGTTGGACCTATTTTAAAAAAGGGACAGTTTGCACCTGAACTGGGAGGGGGGGGGATACTAATATCCTAGAGGCTTTATCAGGCCTCACTTGGTGTATGTGAGCTGCACTGAGCACCCTATCTAAAAACAGATGTGCTGACACTGGAGGGGGTTCAAAGGAGGTTCAGGAAAATGATTCCAAGATTGAATGGCTTGTCATATAAAGAGTGTTTGATGGTTCTGGGCCTGTATTCAGTAGGATTCACAGGAATGAGGGGTGACCAAATTGAAAGCTAAAAAATGGTGAAAGGCCTTGATGGAGTAGATTTGGAGAGGATGTTTCTTATGGTGGGAGACCTGAGGACACAGCCTCAGAATAAGGGGGGGAGGTGTTCCTTTTAGAACGGAGATGAGGAGAACTTTCTTTATCCAGAGAGTGGTGAATCTGTGGAATCCTTTGCCACAGGCAGTTGTAGAGGGCATGTTTAAGGCATGGGTTGATAGATTTTTGGTAGGTCAGGGCATGAAAGAATACGGAGGGAGGTAGCAGATTTGGGGTGTGAGGAAAATTGAATCCCACATGATGGAACAGCAAAGCAGACACAAATGGCCAAAAGGCCTAATTTTGTTCTTTTATGTTGTAGTCTTATGATCAAGTTTCAACTGTGTTGTGATTAAATCTAAATAACACTGCCTCCATGAGATTAGTATCTGGGTTGAGTGGGGTGAGGAGTAGGCTAGTATCTCGGGTTTGTGGGTAGGTACAGTTTGAATTGACTTTTACTGTCCTGGTTTGTGAACTGCTTTGGAAAGATGTCTCACCATTATAGTCGGAAACCCCTGTCTAATTCTATCAATGCCATGGTTACCTGTTGATTGGCTTAATTGTTTTAACATGAGTTAACATTCTGGGTTTTACAGAAACTGAGTTTCCAGTTGTTTGCTAGGGTTGTTCCTCTGCCCTCTGCTGGAGATGTCAGAACATAAGAAATCTACAGCACATTACTGGCCCTTCGGCCCACAATGTTGTGCCAACTCTAGAAACTGCCTAGAATTTCCCTACCACAAACCCCTCTGTTTCTCTGAGCTCCATGTACCTATCTAAGAGATCCTATTGTATCCGCCTCCACCACCGTCACCTGCAATGCATTTCACGCACCCACGATTCTATGTGTGTGTGAAAAAACTTACCCCTGACATCTCCTCTGTATCTACTTCCAAACACCTTAAAACTGTGCCATGTTAGCCATTTCAGCTAACAATGGGAAAAAGCCTCTGGCTATCCACATGATCAATGCCCCTCATCATCTTATACACCTCTATCAGGTCACCTCTCATCCTTCATTGCTTCAAGGAGAAAAGGCCAAGTTCACTCAACCTATTCTTATAAGGCATGCTCCCCAACCAAGGCAACACCTTTGTAAGTCTCCTCTGCACCGTCTCTGGTATCCACATCCTTCTTGTATTGGAGGTTACCAGAACTGAATGCAGTACTCCAAGTGGGGTCTAACCAAGATCTTGTATAGCTATAACATCATGGCTGCTGAATTCAATCCCACAGTTGATGAAGGTCATCACACATTCTTAACAACACTGTCAACCTAAGCAGCAGTTTTGAGTGTCCTATGGACACAGACCCCAAGATCTCGCTGATCTTCCATACTGCCATATTATATTCTGTCTTCAAATTTGACCTCCTGAAATGAACCACTTCACACTTAGCTGGGTTGAACTCCATCTGCCACTTCTCAACTCAGTTCTGCATCCAAATGGTGTCCCTCTGTAACCTATGACAACCCTCTAGACTATCCACGATATCCCCAACTTTTATCTCATCAGCAAACTTACTAACCCACCCTTCTACTTCCTCATCCAGGTTATTTATAAAAATCTTGAAGAAGTGGGCTCCCAGAACAGATCCCTGCAGAACACCACTGGTCACTGTCCTCCATGCAGAATACGAACTATCCACAGCCACCCTTTGCCTTTTGTGGACAGGCCAACTCTGGATCCACAGACAAGGTCTCCTTGGATCCCATACCTCATTATTTTCTGAATGAGCCTGACATGGGGAACCTTATCAAATGCCTTACTGAAATCCATATATACTACATCCACTTCTCTACCTTCATCACTGTTTTTTTTTAGATCCTCAAAGAATTCACTCAGCCTTGTAAGGCACTATCCCTAGTCAGATTAGGTTTCTCCAAATACTCATAAATCCTACCTCTCAGGATCTTCTCCAACAACTTGCCCACCACTGAAGTAAGACCCATTGGTTTATAATTTCCTGGGTTATCTTTTCTCCCTTTCTTGAACAAGGCAACAACATTTGCAACCTTCCAGTCCTCTGGTACTTCTGCCCCTATTGATGATGCAAAGATCATTGCCAGAGGCTCAGTAATCTTCTCCCTTACTTCCCACAGTAGCCTGGGGTATACCTGGTCCAGTCCCAGCGACTTATCTAACTTGATACCTTTCAAAAGCTCCAGCACATCCTCTCTCAATGTCTACACACTCAAGCATTTCAGTCCACTGTAAGTCATCCCCACAATTGCCAAAGTCCTTTTCACTGGTGAATATTAAAGCAGGTATGGAAGGAAAAAGAAGCAGACGCAGACAGAGAATGAGAATGATAGATGGATTAACATCATGTTTAGAAACGGGAGGCAACAACTACAATTCAGAGGGTCAGGGACCATGATGAATGGAGAGACATGATCGCTGAACGGCAAGGCACCTGAACACACACATTCATTAAGTACTTCCTCCGACTCCATGCACACATTTCCACTATTGCTCCTGATTGGTCCTATTCTCACACAGCTCATCGTCTTGCTCTTAACATACTTGTAGAATGCCTTGGGTTTTCCTTAATCCTGTTCACCAAGACATCCTCATGGCCCCTTCTGGCTCTCCTAATTTTATTCTTAAGCTTCTTCCTGGCACCCTTGTAATTTTCTAGAGCTCTAACAGTGCCTGTTTTTTATTTTGAACCTTTCGTAAGCTTTACTTCTTAACTAGATTTTCTACATCCTTTGTACACCCTGGTTCTTTTTCCATACCATCCTTTCCCTGCCTCATTGGAGCATACCTACATAGAACACCATGCAAATGTTCCGTGAACATTTGGCACATTTCTGCCGTGCATTTCCCTTAAAAGATCTGCTCCCAATTTTATGTTCTCAAGTTCCTGCCTAATAGCATCATATTTCCCTCTACCCCAATTAGATGTTTTCCCAGATTGTCTGCTTCTATCCCTCTTCAGTGCTATGGTAAAGGAGATAGAGTTGTCATCTCTACCCTCAAAATATTTTACCACCAAGAGATCTGACACCTGACCAGGTTTACTTGCCAATACTAGATCAATTACAGCCTCTCCTCTAGTTGGCTAATCTACATATCGCATCAGGAAACCTTTCTGAACACACCTAACGAACCCCACCCCTTCTAATGCCCTTGCTCAAAGGAGACACCAGTCGTTATTAGGATAGTTAAAACTACCCATCACAACAACCCTGTTATTGCACCGGTCCAGAATCTGCCTCCCTATGTGTTCCTTGATGCCTCTGTTACTATTGGGGAGGGGGGGGTGGTCCTATAAATAGGCCCAGTAGAGTTATTGCCC
>NW_026780773.1:17500-25872 GCF_030144855.1 Hypanus sabinus
CTGAGGCCCAATTCCACATTCAACAGATCACCTCAGAAGACACCTGCTACTACTACGTGGTGAGCTCCCTCGACCAGGACACAGCTGCCCAGGTCGCGGAGTTTGTACAGTTGCCCCCGGCAGACGGTAAGTACACGGAATTCAAAGCCCTGCTCCTCAGGACTTTTGGACTCTCACGGCGCGAGAGGGCTGCCCGTTTACTGCACCTGGATGGCTTGGGCGACAGACCTCCATCGGCTTTAATGAATGAGATGTTGTCTCTGGCTGACGGACACACACCCTGCCTCATGTTTGAGCAGGCATCCTGGAGCAGCTGCCCGAGGGCATACACCTGCTGCTGTCTGACGCGGATTTCAGTGACCCCCGGAAGGTGGCAGCCCGGGCGGACTTGCTGTGGAACGCCAAAAAGGTGAGCGGGGCGTCCATCGCACAGACCACCCAGCCACGCTCCCAGCAGCAAACCAGTCCAGGCCCGGCCGCAGAGCCCGCCAACCCCAGGGGCAGGGGTGGGGGGCCCAACGAACACTGGTGCTTCTACCACCAGCGGTGGGGCGTAGAAGCCTGCCGTTGTCGCCCGCCCTGCAAGTTCCCGGGAAACGCCACTGATGGCTACGGCGGCTGGCCATCAGGATAGCCTCCTATATGTGTGGGACAGAAGGTCGGGACGCCGGTTTTTGGTCGACACCGGTGCCGAGATCAGCGTTTTACCTCAGACGGGTTACGACACCCGCAGCAGGGCACTGGGGTCCCCCCCGAGGGCCGTGAACGGCAGCAGTGTAAGGACCTATGGCACCCGTCAGGTGCAGCTACAGTTCGGCTCCAGCCAGTTCACGTGGGACTTCACACTGGCCGCTGTAGCCCAAAGGCTTCTGGGTGCGGATTTTTTGCGGGCTCACAGCCTACTGGTCGACCTGCCCAGGAAGAGACTGGTACACGCCGAGACCTTTCAGACATTCTCCCTGGGTGCAGCCCAGTTGCCAGCCCCTCACCTCGACTCCATCACGCTGTCCGACAACGACTTCACCAGGGTCCTGGCGGATTTCCCATCGGTTCTGGCACCGCAGTTCACAGCGGCCATGCCCCGACACGGCGTACAGCACCACATCCCGACCCAGGTACCACCCCTCCACGCCCGCGCTCGGTGGCTTCCCCCGGACAAGCTCCGGCTGGCAAAGGAGGAGTTCAAGAGGATGGAGGGATTGGGGATCATCCGGAGGTCCGACAGCCCATGGGCCTTCCCCTTGCACATGGTGCCCAAAGCAACAGGGGGCTGGAGACCATGCGGCGACTACCGCAGGCTGAACGAGGCTACCACACCGGACCGCTACCCTGTGCCGCACATTCAGGACTTTGCAGCAAACCTGCACGGCGCACGGATCTTCTCCAAGGTAGACCTTGTCCGAGGGTACCATCAAATCCCGATGCATCTGGACGATGTCCCCAAAACGGCTCTCATCACCCTGTTTGGCCTTTTCGAGTTCCTTCGCATGCCGCACAGACATTCCAGCGGTTGATGGACGCGGTGGGACGGGTCCTGGACTTCACGTTCATCTATTTGGACGACATCCTCATAGCCAGCAGCAGTCGTCAGGAGCTTCTGTCCCACCTCCGTCAACTCTGTGCCCAACTGAGTGAGTACGGTCTAACAATCAACCCCGCCAAATGCCAGTTCGGGCTCGGCACCATTGTCTTCCTGGGCCACAGGATTACTAAAGAAGGGGCAACCCCTCTGCCTGCTAAGGTAGATGCGGTCCGCCACTTCCCCCGACCCACCACGATCAAAGGCCTTCAGGAATTCGTAGGTATGGTCAATTTCTATCACTGTTTCCTCCCCTCAGCTGCCCGGATCATGCGCCCCCTGTTCGCCCTGATGTCGGGTCCGGGCAAGGACATTACCTGGGACGAGGAGTCCACCACCGCTTTCGTTCAAACGAAGGAAGCTTTGGCGAACGCTGCGATGCTAGTGCACCCCAGAATGGACGTCCCTACCGCCTTCACAGTGGACGCATCTAACACGGCAGTCAGTGGGGTGCTGGAGCAACTCATCGCAGGTCGCTGGCAACCCCTGGCGTTTTTCAGCAAACACCTGCGACCACCCGAGCTTAAGTACAGTGCTTTTGACCGGGAACTGTTGGCGCTCTACCTGGCAATCCGGCATTTCAGGTACTTCCTAGAAGGTCGGCCCTTCACCGCGTTCACGGACCACAAACCGCTTACCTTTGCGTTTACGAAAGCGTCCGACCCCTGGTTGTCCCGCCAGCAATGCCACCTGTCCTACATCTCTGAATACACGACGGATGTCTGGCACGTCTCGGGTAAGGACAATGTCGTGGCGGATGCGCTCTCTCGCCCTACCATTCATGCCCTTTCCCAAGGGGTAGACTTTGAGGCACTGGCAGAGGCACAGCAGGCAGATGAGGAGATCCCGAGTTACAGAACCGCAGTCTCCGGTTTGCAGCTCCAGGACCTCCCCATAGGCCCAGTTGAGAGGACCCTACTCTGTGACGTCGCCACCGGCCAGCCCCATCCCGTCGTCCCGACAGCCTGGCGGCGCCGCGTTTTCGACTCCATTCATAACTTGGCGCATCCCTCCATCCGGACAACTGTCCAGATGGTTTCCAGCAGGTTCGTTTGGCACGGACTCCGCAAACAGGTCAGTGAATGGGCCAGAACGTGCATGCACTGCCAGACGGCCAAGGTGCAGCGGCACACCAAAGCCCCACCGCAGCAGTTCCATCCTGCCCACCGGCGTTTCGACCACATTCATGTGGATATCGTGGGCCCCCTGCTAGTGTCGCGCGGAGCGCGGCACCTCCTGACTATTGTGGACCGGTTCACAAGATGGCCGGAGGCGATTCCGCTCACCGACACCACCTCCGAATCTTGCGCCCGGGCACTGATCGCCACCTGGATATCTCGCTTTGGTGTGCCGGCCCACATTACCTCCGACAGAGGCGCCCAGTACACCTCCAGCCTGTGGTCAGCTATGGCCAGGCTTCTGGGGACTCAGCTGCACCACACCACTGCCTACCACCCACAGTCAAACGGGCTAATGGAGCGTTTCCACCGTCACCTGGTCGGCTCTCATGGCCCGCCTGCGAGGAGCTAACTGGGTGGACGAGCTTCCCTGGGTCCTACTCGGCATCCGCACAGCGCCCGAAGACGATCTTCACGCCTCGTCGGCCGAGTTGGTGTACGGCACACCCCTGGTCGTCCCCGGGGAGTTCATACCAGCCCCAAGGGGGGCAAGAGGAAGAACCCTCAGCAGTCCTGGGCAGACTACACGAGAAGCTCGGTAACCTGGCCCCCATACCCACTTCGCAGCATGGGCAGAACCCAACCTGCGTACCCAAAGACCTGCAGAACTGTAAGTTTGTGTTTGTACGAAGGGGTGGGCATCGGCCACCGCTGCAGCGGTCCTACGAGGGGCTGTTTAAGGTGCTCCAGAACAACGGGTCCACGTTCGTGCTGGACGTTGGGGGGAGAGAGGAGGTTTTCACGGTGGACCGACTCAAACCGGCCCATGTGGACCTGGCGCAACCGGTCGAATTTCCAGCACCGCGGCGCAGAGGCCGACCTTCCAAGCAGGTTCCAGCCCAGATTGTGGACATTGGGGGGTGTATCGCCGGTTCTGGGGGCGGGGGGTTATGTGGCGACCCATTTCCTGGCACATCCGAACCGGCTCACAATTAGCCAGCGTTCCAGCTAAGGGAGATAGCCTAAGGGGTTTTGCGAGCACAGATCTTTGGAGCCTCTGCGCCACGGGGGTGGGGGGGGGGTGCAGGTTGAGGGAGGCTTAAAAGGAAGGCTGGGTATTTCGAATAAAGTTTTTTCTTCGACTGCAGTTACCGACTCCGTGTCGTAATTTTAGCACTGCATGTAGCACACCGCTACAATATACCGTTTAAAAGAGTTGACGCAATGTACACACCTTCACACCACCAAGAACCGAAAGCTACTGCAAAAAGCAGCATTGGCGCGACCTCGTATGAATTTCTTACGCATTTGGACTTGTTCATTCGTTCCTTCCTACATCAGTCAATTCATCAATTTAATTATGAAAGCCATTTGATGGTTGTAATGATGGTGATACACTATATATACAGTGCATATGCAATTACACATGTACATACACAAGTATTTTTATGTATGCATACTGTATATACACATATGTATTAACTCACACACACACACACACACACACACACACACTCACACACTCATACTCACACAGACTTACTAGAAAAAATTCACTGTTAATAACTCATTCTCGAATTGCCCCCCTTAAAAATCAAATTACCCCCCTGTGGGGCATACGCCCCACGTTGGGAACCACTGGTCTAGTACCTGGGTTTATAGAGTTTATGTCCATGTTCATGCAGACATTAATCTCCGTTATCCTGGTGTGAGGATTGTATCCTTTTATACACTCAATGGCTACTTTATTACGTACATCCTGTATGGGAGGTACATACACTGAGTGTATGTTCATGGTCTTCTACTGTTGAGCCTATCCACTTCAAGGTTCAACGTGTGTGTTCAGAGATGCTCTTCTGCACACCACTGTTGTAACATGTGGTTACTTGAGTTACTGTCACTTTCCTGTCAGCTTGAACCAGTCTGGCCATTCTCTTATCTCAGTAATGAGACATTTTCACTCACAGAATTGCCACACACTGGATGTTTTTTTGCACTTTCTCTGTAAACGCAGAGAATGCTGTGCATGTAAGTCCCAGGAGATGACCAGTTTCTGAGATAATTAAATCACCCCAACTGGCATCAATAATCATTCCACAGTCAAGCTCACATTTCTTCCCCATCCTGATGTTTGGTCTGACAGCAACTGAACCTGGTGACCATATCAGCATGCTTTAATGCATTGAGTTTCTGTCATGTGATTGGCTGATTATGTCTTTGTATAATTGAATAGGTGTACCTAATAAAGAAGCCACTCCGTGTACCTTACCTATTTAAATATTTGCCTAAATGCCTCAGAAATGTAGAAAGTGTATCTGATTTTCTTTAAAAATAAGAGATCACCAATTTAGATTAAGATCAGTCAAAGTTGCTCAGAGTGTTTTGACTTTTTAGAACATTCCTCAGAGGGCAGTGGAAACAGTCTTTGCATATTTTTAAGGCGGAGCTGGCTAGGTACTTGGAAATTTTGGAGTCTGCAGATGCTGGAAGTAGTCAGATGAAGGCAGCGCCTGTGGGAAGTGAAACAGGTTAACAATTTGAGTTGAAAACCCTTCACTGGATAGGTGGGAGAAGACAGATTACTGGGATGGGCAGGAACTGAAAGTCTGATCCAGCATGTTTTGATGGCCTGAGTGTCCTCTTGCTAATTTTTGCCCTTGAACTTTCCCACACCACTCCAGAGAGGTGAGGAAGGTGCGGCAATTTACTGCCATAGTGTTGGGTTATTAAAGGATGAGTAATGCATTTGTGAAAGCAGGTAAGGGGGAAGATGGGTGGGTGGGAGAGTGGGGTTTGAAGTGAGAAGCTGTCAAGTGTTAGGTGGAAGTGGTCAAGGGCTGAAGAAGAAGGAAACTGATAGAGGAGAATGGACCATGGACATAAGGGGAGGAGGAGGGGAACCATGGGGAGTTGATGGGCAGGTGAGTAGGGGTAAGATGGGAGCCACAATGGGGGAGGGGTGATAAATTACCATAAGTTGGAAAAATCAATATTCATGCTGTCAGTTCGGAGGCTACCCATAGGGAATATCAGGTATTGCTCTTCCAGGCTGAGAGTAGAAAAAGCCATGGATTGACATGTCAGAATGAGAATGGGAAGTAGAATTCAAATGAGTCCACCAGGAAAGCCCAGCTTTTGCGGTGGACAAAGTGAAGGAGCTTGATGAAGTAGTCCCCAATTTACTTTGGGTCTCATCAATATAGAGGAGTCTGCCCCAGATACAGTAGATGACTCCCAACAGACTTGAGCTGAAGTATCACCTCACCTGAAAGAACAGTTTGGGGCCCTAAATGATGATGAGGGGAGAAGGTGTAGGAGGCAGGTATAGAACTTCTGCTTATAGGAATAAGTGATGGGGGAGATCAGTGAGGTGAAACAAGTGGATGGGAGTCACGTAGAGACACCCTACAGAAAGCTGGTGAGGGGGTGAAGATAGTAGAAGTTGTAGAAAATGTGCAGTGCAGATTATGGAGGCTCATGGTGTAGTAGGTAAGGACAAGGAAACCCTGTCCCTGTTATGGTGGTGGGAGTATGGGCTGAGGACAGCTGTGCGTGAAATGGAGGAGATGTGGGTGAGGGCAGCATCGCTGGAAAAGAATCCCTGTTCTTTGAAGGAGGAAGACGTTTCAGACGTTCTGGAAAGGACAACTTCAGATATGGTGGAGCCAGTGAGGCAGGAACAGGCAGGAACAGTGGGCCTACCCAGACAGTTGGGTTTGTGGATTTTGAGTAGGAGATAGAAATGAGCAAAGGAACTGAAAGTTTTGTGGCAGTGGATGGGAGATCTCCAGAGTTGATAAGGTTGGTGATGGTGCAGCAGACAATGGCCTGATGCTCCTTAGTGGGGCCCTTTTCAAGGGATTTGTAGGAGGAGGTGTCTGAGAGATGTCACAACCATCCTTGTCCACTTCTTGTCAAGTGATTCTGTAGAATGTCTGGATGTCCATAATGTAATTTCACTCTGTAAAGGAAGAAAATGTTGGTAACATTACAATCTGAGCATCTCACTAACTGCATGTCTGTAAGCAGCCTGAATTCCTGGCAGTGCTTATGTATTCCTCACCCTTTTTTTCTATTTTGTTGCCATGCAGAACGTGGACGTTTCAAGACCTTCTGAGGAAGCCCTGGTCACGGTCCCTGCTCACCAGTGAGGCTGCATCTTAATGGGGCTTACCCTCACCGTCCAACCTCGCCACACTACTTGTTCTTATTTCAAATCCTGCTGATAAGCGTTTCTACGTTTGGTTGTTTTATTAAAAGTTTATAGATGAAATGTGATGCACAAGACTCTTCAGGCCATGCAGTGAAGAACTTTGACTGAACACTCTTCTGTCTGGCTGCGTGACTGTGTCAATTTCTGACTATATGTGCTTACCTACTGGACTTGGCCGATTTGGCACTGCCTTTAAAGCAGTAATTTGTCACACAGCTGATCAGGGGAAGATGAGATGTAGTAATGAAAACATTAGAAGCGTTTACATTTATAACTTCATGCATTTGGAAGTTTAAGATGATGAAAAATTAATTAACTCCTGATAGAGTGAACGTGGGGAGATATCTAACTCTGTCTTTGGAAATTAGATGTATAGTAATTTATGTTGACTAACAGGAGTCTTACTGTGTGGATAGTAATGATACATGATTATTACTAAGTCAATGTTCAATGTCTCTGTGCACAGCTGCCTTAGCCTCAGTAATATGGAGAGTCTTAATTGGGCAGGAGCTGTCAGTAATGTTCCTGTCCAACCATAAAGGGCTCTGCAATTGGGGAAAGACATCTTCCTTCAAAACAATTAATGTGTAAAATTGGAAGAGGTTCTTTTTATCCAACAGTGTTACTATTGGACAGTGTCACACTGTAAATCATTTTCATTGTTAACATGCCTATTTAAAGCCAAGCTTTGATTGACAAATATTTCGTTAGGCAGAGATCTGCTTATTTTGTTTCTCAGGCCTCAAATGTGATTTTAATTAAAAAAGAATAATAGTTAATTGTGAATTTCTTTTAGAATATAGAACACTACAGCACAGGTACCTGCACCCAGTCCATTTCCTTCCATTGTCTGCACAGCCCGTCTAAGAGACTCCTAAACAGCTCTGTGGTATTTGCATCCAAACCACTCCTGGCAGTAGATTCCAGGCACTCACTGCTCTGAGTGTGTGCACTCGTTTCAAAGGCTAACACTTTGAACATGGGACAATAGAGCACACAAACACACCCTTCGGCCTAGTGTGGCTGCACTGCCCACTTTCCACCTGATTTTTCAATGGCTCCTGTAAATCGTCGCTTTCTGCAGGTAATTGACTGAAGAATTGGAGGGGGGAGTTGGTGATGCTGCAAGGCAATAAGACCAAGGGCCATTAGACTGATGGGATTGCTGTGCTTCAAACAGGCATGGATTTAATGGGCAGAATGGTCTCTTGTATCATGACAAGAGAGTCGAGAGGCAGGGGGAGCAGACAGAGAGAGCAGAGCACCCCTGTGGCCGTTCCCAAAAACAGTAAGTATACCGTTTTGGATACTGTTGGTGGGGATGACCTACCAGGAACAAGTTGCAGTGGTCCTGTCTCTGTCACTGAGGTTGGACCCTCGACTAGGAAGGGGAGGAGGGAAGAGAAGAGAGCGGTAGTGATAGGGAATTCTATAGTCAGGGGGGCAGATAGGAGATTTTGTA
>NW_026780774.1:0-22500 GCF_030144855.1 Hypanus sabinus
CATCCTCTCCACATCCAGTCTATCTGTGTCCTCTGGACCTAGACTCCCCCACTATAGGAAACATCCTCCCCACATCCACTCTATTTGTGTCCTCTGGTCCTAGACTCCCCCACTACAGGAAACATCCTCTCCACATCCACTCTAGCTGTGTCCTCTGGTCCTAGACTCCCCCACTGTAGGAAGCGTCCTCTCCACATCCACTCTATTTGTGTCCTCTGGTCCTAGACTCCCCCACTACAGGAAACATCCTCTCCACATCCACTCTATTTGTGTCCTCTGGTCCTAGACTCCCCCACTGTAGGAAACATCCTCTCCACGTCCACTCTATCTGTGTCCTCTGGTCCTAGACTCCCCCACTACAGGAAACATCCTCTCCACATCCACTCTATCTGTGTCCTCTGGTCCTAGACTCCCCACTACAGGAAACATCCTCTCCACATCCACTCTATCTGTGTCCCCTTGTCCTAGACTCCCCCACTACAGGAAACATCCTCTCCACATCCACTCTATCTGTGTCTTCTGGTTCTAGACTCCCCCACTATAGGAAACATCCTCTCCACATCCGCTCTATCTGTATCCTCTGGTCCTAGACCCCCCCCCCCCCACTATAGGAAACATCCTCTCCACATCCACTCTATCTGTGTCCTCTGGTCCTAGACTCCCCCACTATAGGAAACATCCTCTCCTCATCCACTCTATCTGTGTCCTCTGGTCCTAGACTCCCCCACTATAGGAAACATCCTCTCCACATCCACTCTATCTGTGTCCTCTGGTCCTAGACTCCCCCACTATAGGAAACATCCTGTCCACATCCACTCTATCTGTGTCCTCTGGTCCTAGACTCCCCCACTACAGGAAACATCCTCTCCACATCCACTCTATCTGTGTCCTCTGGTCCTAGACTCCCCCACTATAGGAAACATCCTCTCCTCATCCACTCTATCTGTGTCCTCTGGTCCTAGACTCCCCCACTATAGGAAACATCCTCTCCACATCCACTCTATCTGTGTCCTCTTGTCCTATACTCCCCCACTACAGGAAACATACTCTCCACATCCACTCTATTTGTGTCCTCTGGTCCTAGACTCCCCCACTATAGGAAACATCCTCTCCTCATCCACTCTATTTGTGTCCTCTGGTCCTAGACTCCCCCACTACAGGAAACATCCTCTCCACATCCAGTCTATCTGTGTCCTCTGGACCTAGACTCCCCCACTATAGGAAACATCCTCCCCACATCCACTCTATTTGTGTCCTCTGGTCCTAGACTCCCCCACTACAGGAAACATCCTCTCCACATCCACTCTAGCTGTGTCCTCTGGTCCTAGACTCCCCCACTGTAGGAAGCGTCCTCTCCACATCCACTCTATTTGTGTCCTCTGGTCCTAGACTCCCCCACTACAGGAAACATCCTCTCCACATCCACTCTATTTGTGTCCTCTGGTCCTAGACTCCCCCACTATAGGAAACATCCTCTCCACATCCACTCTATCTGTGTCCTCTGGTCCTAGACTCCCCCACTACAGGAAAGATCCTCTCCACATCCACTCAATCTGTGTCCTCTGATCCTAGACTCCCCCCACTACAGGAAACATCCTCCCCACATCCACTCAATTTGTGTTCTCTGGTCCTAGACTCCCCCACTACAGGAAACATCCTCTCCACATCCACTATCTGTGTCCTCTGATCCTAGACTCCCCCCACTACAGGAAACATCCTCCCCACATCCACTCTATTTGTGTCCTCTGGTCCTAGACTCCCCCACTACAGGAAACATCCTCTCCACATCCACTCTATCTGTGTCTTCTGGTTCTAGACCCCCACTATAGGAAACATCCTCTCCACATCCGCTCTATCTGTATCCTCTGGTCCTAGACCCCCCCCCCCCCCACTATAGGAAACATCCTCTCCACATCCACTCTATCTGTGTCCTCTGGTCCTAGACTCCCCCACTATAGGAAACATCCTCTCCACATCCACTCTATCTGTGTCCTCTGGACCTAGACTCCCCCACTATAGGAAACATCCACTCCACATCCACTCTATCTGTGTTCTCTGGTCCTAGACTCCCCCACTACAGGAAACATCCTCTCCACATCCACTCTATCTGTGTCTTCTGGTTCTAGACCCCCACTATAGGAAACATCCTCTCCACATCCGCTCTATCTGTATCCTCTGGTCCTAGACCCCCCCCCCCACTATAGGAAACATCCTCTCCACATCCACTCTATTTGTGTCCTCTGGTCCTAGACTCCCCCACTATAGGAAACATCCTCTCCTCATCCACTCTATTTGTGTCCTCTGGTCCTAGACTCCCCCACTACAGGAAACATCCTCTCCACATCCAGTCTATCTGTGTCCTCTGGACCTAGACTCCCCCACTATAGGAAACATCCTCCCCACATCCACTCTATTTGTGTCCTCTGGTCCTAGACTCCCCCACTACAGGAAACATCCTCTCCACATCCACTCTAGCTGTGTCCTCTGGTCCTAGACTCCCCCACTGTAGGAAGCGTCCTCTCCACATCCACTCTATTTGTGTCCTCTGGTCCTAGACTCCCCCACTACAGGAAACATCCTCTCCACATCCACTCTATTTGTGTCCTCTGGTCCTAGACTCCCCCACTACAGGAAACATCCTCTCCACATCCACTCTATCTGTGTCTTCTGGTTCTAGACCCCCACTATAGGAAACATCCTCTCCACATCCGCTCTATCTGTATCCTCTGGTCCTAGACCCCCCCCCCCCCACTATAGGAAACATCCTCTCCACATCCACTCTATCTGTGTCCTCTGGTCCTAGACTCCCCCACTATAGGAAACATCCTCCCCACATCCACTCTATTTGTGTCCTCTGGTCCTAGACTCCCCCACTACAGGAAACATCCTCTCCACATCCACTCTAGCTGTGTCCTCTGGTCCTAGACTCCCCCACTGTAGGAAGCGTCCTCTCCACATCCACTCTATTTGTGTCCTCTGGTCCTAGACTCCCCCACTACAGGAAACATCCTCTCCACATCCACTCTATTTGTGTCCTCTGGTCCTAGACTCCCCCACTGTAGGAAACATCCTCTCCACGTCCACTCTATCTGTGTCCTCTGGTCCTAGACTCCCCCACTACAGGAAACATCCTCTCCACATCCACTCTATCTGTGTCCTCTGGTCCTAGACTCCCCCACTACAGGAAACATCCTCTCCACATCCACTCCAACTGTGTCCTCTGGACCTAGACTCCCCCACTATAGGAAACATCCTCCGCACATCCACTCTATTTGTGTCCTCTGGTCCTAGACTCCCCCACTATAGGAAACATCCTCTCCACATCCACTCTATCTGTGTCCTCTGGTCCTAGACTCCCCCACTATAGGAAACATCCTCCCCACATCGACTCTATTTGTGTCCTCTGGTCAGACTCCCCCACTATAGGAAACATCCTCTCCGCATCCACTCTATCTGTGTCCTCCGGTCCTAGACTCCCCCACTACAGGAAACGTCCTCTCCACATCCACTCTATTTGTGTCCTCTGGTCCTAGACTCCCCCACTACAGGAAACATCCTCTCCACATCCAGTCTATCTGTGTCCTCTGGACCTAGACTCCCCCACTATAGGAAACATCCTCCCCACATCCACTCTATTTGTGTCCTCTGGTCCTAGACTCCCCCACTACAGGAAACATCCTCTCCACATCCACTCTAGCTGTGTCCTCTGGTCCTAGACTCCCCCACTGTAGGAAGCGTCCTCTCCACATCCACTCTATTTGTGTCCTCTGGTCCTAGACTCCCCCACTACAGGAAACATCCTCTCCACATCCACTCTATTTGTGTCCTCTGGTCCTAGACTCCCCCACTGTAGGAAACATCCTCTCCACGTCCACTCTATCTGTGTCCTCTGGTCCTAGACTCCCCCACTACAGGAAACATCCTCTCCACATCCACTCTATCTGTGTCCTCTGGTCCTAGACTCCCCCACTACAGGAAACATCCTCTCCACATCCACTCTATCTGTGTCCCCTTGTCCTAGACTCCCCCACTACAGGAAACATCCTCTCCACATCCACTCTATCTGTGTCTTCTGGTTCTAGACTCCCCCACTATAGGAAACATCCTCTCCACATCCGCTCTATCTGTATCCTCTGGTCCTAGACCCCCCCCCCCCCACTATAGGAAACATCCTCTCCACATCCACTCTATCTGTGTCCTCTGGTCCTAGACTCCCCCACTATAGGAAACATCCTCTCCTCATCCACTCTATCTGTGTCCTCTGGTCCTAGACTCCCCCACTATAGGAAACATCCTCTCCACATCCACTCTATCTGTGTCCTCTGGTCCTAGACTCCCCCACTATAGGAAACATCCTCTCCACATCCACTCTATCTGTGTCCTCTGGTCCTAGACTCCCCCACTACAGGAAACATCCTCTCCACATCCACTCTATCTGTGTCCTCTGGTCCTAGACTCCCCCACTATAGGAAACATCCTCTCCTCATCCACTCTATCTGTGTCCTCTGGTCCTAGACTCCCCCACTATAGGAAACATCCTCTCCACATCCACTCTATCTGTGTCCTCTTGTCCTATACTCCCCCACTACAGGAAACATACTCTCCACATCCACTCTATCTGTGTCCTCTGGTCCTAGACTCCCCCACTACAGGAAACATCCTCTCCACATCCACTCTATTTGTGTCCTCTGGTCCTAGACTCCCCCACTATAGGAAACATCCTCTCCTCATCCACTCTATTTGTGTCCTCTGGTCCTAGACTCCCCCACTACAGGAAACATCCTCTCCACATCCAGTCTATCTGTGTCCTCTGGACCTAGACTCCCCCACTATAGGAAACATCCTCCCCACATCCACTCTATTTGTGTCCTCTGGTCCTAGACTCCCCCACTACAGGAAACATCCTCTCCACATCCACTCTAGCTGTGTCCTCTGGTCCTAGACTCCCCCACTGTAGGAAGCGTCCTCTCCACATCCACTCTATTTGTGTCCTCTGGTCCTAGACTCCCCCACTACAGGAAACATCCTCTCCACATCCACTCTATTTGTGTCCTCTGGTCCTAGACTCCCCCTCTATAGGAAACATCCTCTCCACATCCACTCTATCTGTGTCCTCTGGTCCTAGACTCCCCCACTATAGGAAACATCCTCTCCACATCCACTCTATCTGTGTCCTCTGGTCCTAGACTCCCCCACTATAGGAAACATCCTCTCCACATCCACTCTATCTGTGTCCTCTGGTCCTAGACTCCCCCACTATAGGAAACATCCTCTCCACATCCACTCTATCTGTGTCCTCTGGTCCTAGACTCCCCCACTGTAGGAAACATCCTCTCCACATCCAGTCTATCTGTGTCCTCTGGACCTA
The DNA here is from genome assembly GCF_030144855.1 of Hypanus sabinus. Classification (NCBI taxonomy): domain Eukaryota; kingdom Metazoa; phylum Chordata; class Chondrichthyes; order Myliobatiformes; family Dasyatidae; genus Hypanus; species Hypanus sabinus. Next base: position 5,369 of record NW_026780774.1, read on the forward strand.
GACTCCCCCACTATAGGAAACATCCTCCCCACATCCACTCTATTTGTGTCCTCTGGTCCTAGACTCCCCCACTACAGGAAACATCCTCTCCACATCCACTCTAGCTGTGTCCTCTGGTCCTAGACTCCCCCACTGTCGGAAGCGTCCTCTCCACATCCACTCTATTTGTGTCCTCTGGTCCTAGACTCCCCCACTACAGGAAACATCCTCTCCACATCCACTCTATTTGTGTCCTCTGGTCCTAGACTCCCCCACTATAGGAAACATCCTCTCCACATCCACTCTATCTGTGTCCTCTGGTCCTAGACTCCCCCACTATAGGAAACATCCTCTCCACATCCACTCTATCTGTGTCCTCTGGTCCTAGACTCCCCCACTATAGGAAACATCCTCTCCACATCCACTCTATCTGTGTCCTCTGGTCCTAGACTCCCCCACTATAGGAAACATCCTCTCCTCATCCACTCTATTTGTGTCCTCTGGTCCTAGACTCCCCCACTACAGGAAACATCCTCTCCACATCCAGTCTATCTGTGTCCTCTGGACCTAGACTCCCCCACTATAGGAAACATCCTCCCCACATCCACTCTATCTGTGTCCTCTGGTCCTAGACTCCCCCACTATAGGAAACATCCTCTCCACATCCACTCTATCTGTGTCCTCTGGTCCTAGACTCCCCCACTATAGGAAACATCCTCTCCACATCCACTCTATCTGTGTCCTCTGGTCCTAGACTCCCCCACTATAGGAAACATCCTCTCCACATCCACTCTATCTGTGTCCTCTGGTCCTAGACTCCCCCACAACAGGAAACATCCTCTCCACATCCAGTCTATCTGTGTCCTCTGGACCTAGACTCCCCCACTATAGGAAACATCCTCCCCACATCCACTCTATTTGTGTCCTCTGGTCCTAGACTCCCCCACTACAGGAAACATCCTCTCCACATCCACTCTAGCTGTGTCCTCTGGTCCTAGACTCCCCCACTGTAGGAAGCGTCCTCTCCACATCCACTCTATTTGTGTCCTCTTGTCCTATACTCCCCCACTACGGGAAACATACTCTCCACATCCACTCTATTTGTGTCCTCTGGTCCTAGACTCCCCCACTATAGGAAACATCCTCTCCTCATCCACTCTATTTGTGTCCTCTGGTCCTAGACTCCCCCACTACAGGAAACATCCTCTCCACATCCAGTCTATCTGTGTCCTCTGGACCTAGACTCCCCCACTATAGGAAACATCCTCCCCACATCCACTCTATTTGTGTCCTCTGGTCCTTGACTCCCCCACTACAGGAAACATCCTCTCCACATCCACTCTAGCTGTGTCCTCTGGTCCTAGACTCCCCCACTGTAGGAAGCGTCCTCTCCACATCCACTCTATTTGTGTCCTCTGGTCCTAGACTCCCCCACTACAGGAAACATCCTCTCCACATCCACTCTATTTGTGGTCCTAGACTCCCCCACTATAGGAAACATCCTCTCCACATCCACTCTATCTGTGTCCTCTGGTCCTAGACTCCCCCACTATAGGAAACATCCTCTCCACATCCACTCTATCTGTGTCCTCTGGTCCTAGACTCCCCCACTATAGGAAACATCCTCTCCACATCCACTCTATCTGTGTCCTCTGGTCCTAGACTCCCCCACTATAGGAAACATCCTCTCCACATCCACTCTATCTGTGTCCTCTGGTCCTAGACTCCCCCACTATAGGAAACATCCTCTCCACATCCACTCTATCTGTGTCCTCTGGTCCTAGACTCCCCCACAACAGGAAACATCCTCTCCACATCCAGTCTATCTGTTTCCTCTGGACCTAGACTCCCCCACTATAGGAAACATCCTCCCCACATCCACTCTATTTGTGTCCTCTGGTCCTAGACTCCCCCACTACAGGAAACATCCTCTCCACATCCACTCTATTTGTGTCCTCTGGTCCTAGACTCCCCCACTACAGGAAACATCCTCTCCACATCCACTCTATTTGTGTCCTCTGGTCCTAGACTCCCCCACTATAGGAAACATCCTCTCCACATCCACTCTATCTGTGTCCTCTGGTCCTAGACTCCCCCACTATAGGAAACATCCTCTCCACATCCACTCTATCTGTGTCCTCTGGTCCTAGACTCCCCCACTATAGGAAACATCCTCTCCACATCCACTCTATCTGTGTCCTCTGGTCCTAGACTCCCCCACTATAGGAAACATCCTCTCCACATCCACTCTATCTGTGTCCTCTGGTCCTAGACTCCCCCACAACAGGAAACATCCTCTCCACATCCACTCTATCTGTGTCCTTTCAACATTCGATATGTTTCAATGAGACTTCCCCCTCACCCCCCCCCAATGCCAGCACAAGGGGCAGAAGACACTCACAACGCTCCAAATGCCCAGTGCCTCGCGTCTTTTATTTCATTGTCCTCTCGAAATGAATACTACCACCATTCCCCGCAGTCCACTCAGCCTGCAAGTGACAGCCTTGACGGGATCCTGTATGGAGACTTCCAAGTCCCTTGGCAATTCGGAGCTGCTGAATTTTAATGACACACACCACACACCACCCGTCTCCTGGCTCGCTGCTCCATCAAGCTTGCCCGCACCAGCCAAGATTCCCTCCTGACCTGATCCCAGCACTTGGCCCAGGTCCCAGGTCCGTGAACGTGTCCAGAGCGCGTTCTAATTCCGCCAGCTTTATCCACCCCGGTCTGCCGTGTCCACGGCCCCGCGGCTGTTTGCCCCACTTCTGCGGACTCCTGGGAGGGTGGGGGTTTAAGTACAGATGCAATGCAAACCCATTTCGGATCTAACCACCCCCCCCACCCCCCCATCCCTTTCAGCTTCGCGCATGGAATCGGAATCAGGTTTACTGTCACGCGACGTGAAATCTGTTAACCTGGCAGCGGTGGTTCTAGCAGAGAGAGAGAGAGAGAGAGAGAGAAAACAAAATAAAATAAATAAATTGATCGATTACGTATATTGAGTAGATTTCTAAAAACGTGCTAAAAAAGAAATGCTGTGTATTGAAAAAGAAAAGGTGAGGTCGTTTCCAAGGGTTCAGTGTCCATTCAGGAACCGGACGACCGAGGGGATGAAGCTGTTCCTGAATTGCTGAGTGTGTGTCTTCAGGCTCCTGTACCTACACCCTGATGGCAGAGGGGGAGAAGCTGTTCCTGAATCGCTGAGTGTGTGTCTTCAGGCTCCTGTACCTCCTCCCTGATGGCAGAGGGGGAGAAGCTGTTCCTGAATCGTCGAGTGTGTGTCTTCAGGCTCCTGTACCTCCTCCCTGATGGCAGAGGGGATGAAGCTGTTCCTGAATCGTCGAGTGTGTGTCTTCAGGCTCCTGTACCTCCTCCCTGATGGCAGAGGGGATGAAGCTGTTCCTGAATCGCTGAGTGTGTGTCTTCAGGCTCCTGTACCCCCTCCCTGATGGCAGAGGGGAAGAAGCTGTTCCTGAATCGCTGAGTGTGTGTCTTCAGGCTCCTGTACCTCCTCCCTGATGGCAGAGGGGATGAAGCTGTTCCTGAATCGCTGAGTGTGTGTCTTCAGGCTCCTGTACCCCCTCCCTGATGGCAGAGGGGAAGAAGCTGTTCCTGAATCGCTGAGTGTGTGTCTTCAGGCTCCTGTACCTCCTCCCTGATGGCAGAGGGGAAGAAGCTGTTCCTGAATCGCTGAGTGTGTGTCTTCAGGCTCCTGTACCTCCTCCCTGATGGCAGAGGGGGAGAAGCTGTTCCTGAATCGCTGAGTGTGTGTCTTCAGGCTCCTGTACCTCCTCCCTGATGGCAGAGGGGAAGAAGCTGTTCCTGAATCGCTGAGTGTGTGTCTTCAGGCTCCTGTACCTCCTCCCTGATGGCAGAGGGGAAGAAGCTGTTCCTGAATCGCTGAGTGTGTGTCTTCAGGCTCCTGTACCTCCTCCCTGATGGCAGAGGAGAAGAAGCTGTTCCTGAATCGCTGAGTGTGTGTCTTCAGGCTCCTGTACCTCCTCCCTGATGGCAGAGGGGATGAAGCTGTTCCTGAATCGCTGAGTGTGTGTCTTCAGGCTCCTGTACCTCCTCCCTGATGGCAGAGGGGATGAAGCTGTTCCTGAATCGTCGAGTGTGTGTCTTCAGGCTCCTGTACCTCCTCCCTGATGGCAGAGGGGAAGAAGCTGTTCCTGAATCGCTGAGTGTGTGTCTTCAGGCTCCTGTACCCCCTCCCTGATGGCAGAGGGGGAGAAGCTGTTCCTGAATCGCTGAGTGTGTGTCTACAGGCTCCTGTACCTCCTCCCTGATGGCAGAGGGGATGAAGCTGTTCCTGAATCGCTGAGTGTGTGTCTTCAGGCTCCTGTACCCCCTCCCTGATGGCAGAGGGGAAGAAGCTGTTCCTGAATCGCTGAGTGTGTGTCTTCAGGCTCCTGTACCTCCTCCCTGATGGCAGAGGGGAAGAAGCTGTTCCTGAATCGCTGAGTGTGTGTCTTCAGGCTCCTGTACCTCCTCCCTGATGGCAGAGGGGGAGAAGCTGTTCCTGAATCGCTGAGTGTGTGTCTTCAGGCTCCTGTACCTCCTCCCTGATGGCAGAGGGGAAGAAGCTGTTCCTGAATCGTTGAGTGTGTGTCTTCAGGCTCCTGTACCTCCTCCCTGATGGCAGAGGGGAAGAAGCTGTTCCTGAATCGCTGAGTGTGTGTCTTCAGGCTCCTGTACCTCCTCCCTGATGGCAGAGGGGAAGAAGCTGTTCCTGAATCGCTGAGTGTGTGTCTTCAGGCTCCTGTACCTCCTCCCTGATGGCAGAGGGGAAGAAGCTGTTCCTGAATCGCTGAGTGTGTGTCTTCAGGCTCCTGTACCTCCTCCCTGATGGCAGAGGGGGAGAAGCTGTTCCTGAATCGCTGAGTGTGTGTCTTCAGGCTCCTGTACCTCCTCCCTGATGGCAGAGGGGGAGAAGCTGTTCCTGAATCGCTGAGTGTGTGTCTTCAGGCTCCTGTACCTCCACCCTGATGGCAGAGGGGGAGAAGCTGTTCCTGAATCGTTGAGTGTGTGTCTTCAGGCTCCTGTACCTCCTCCCTGATGGCAGAGGGGAAGAAGCTGTTCCTGAATCGCTGAGTGTGTGTCTTCAGGCTCCTGTACCTCCTCCCTGATGGCAGAGGGGAAGAAGCTGTTCCTGAATCGCTGAGTGTGTGTCTTCAGGCTCCTGTACCTCCTCCCTGATGGCAGAGGGGAAGAAGCTGTTCCTGAATCGCTGAGTGTGTGTCTTCAGGCTCCTGTACCTCCTCCCTGATGGCAGAGGGGAAGAAGCTGTTCCTGAATCGCTGAGTGTGTGTCTTCAGGCTCCTGTAACCCCTCCCTGATGGCAGAGGGGGAGAAGCTGTTCCTGAATCGTTGAGTGTGTGTCTTCAGGCTCCTGTACCCCCTCCCTGATGGCAGAGGGGAAGAAGCTGTTCCTGAATCATTGACCGTGTGTCTTCAGGCTCCTGTACCCCCTCCCTGATGGCAGAGGGGAAGAAGCTGTTCCTGAATCGCTGAGTGTGTGTCTTCAGGCTCCTGTACCTCCTCCCTGATGGCAGAGGGGAAGAAGCTGTTCCTGAATCGCTGAGTGTGTGTCTTCAGGCTCCTGTACCTCCTCCCTGATGGCAGAGGGGAAGAAGCTGTTCCTGAATCGTTGAGTGTGTGTCTTCAGGCTCCTGTACCTCCTCCCTGATGGCAGAGGGGGAGAAGCTGTTCCTGAATCGTCGAGTGTGTTTCTTCAGGCTCCTGTACCTCCTCCCTGATGGCAGAGGGGAAGAAGCTGTTCCTGAATCGTTGAGTGTGTGTCTTCAGGCTCCTGTACCTCCTCCCTGATGGCAGAGGGGAAGAAGCTGTTCCTGAATCGCTGAGTGTGTGTCTTCAGGCTCCTGTACCTCCTCCCTGATGGCAGAGGGGAAGAAGCTGTTCCTGAATCGCTGAGTGTGTGTCTTCAGGCTCCTGTACCTCCTCCCTGATGGCAGAGGGGAAGAAGCTGTTCCTGAATCGCTGAGTGTGTGTCTTCAGGCTCCTGTAACCCCTCCCTGATGGCAGAGGGGGAGAAGCTGTTCCTGAATCGTTGAGTGTGTGTCTTCAGGCTCCTGTACCCCCTCCCTGATGGCAGAGGGGAAGAAGCTGTTCCTGAATCATTGAGCGTGTGTCTTCAGGCTCCTGTACCCCCTCCCTGATGGCAGAGGGGAAGAAGCTGTTCCTGAATCGTTGAGTGTGTGTCTTCAGGCTCCTGTACCTCCTCCCTGATGGCAGAGGGGAAGAAGCTGTTCCTGAATCGTTGAGTGTGTGTCTTCAGGCTCCTGTACCCACTCTCTGATGGCAGAGGGGAAGAAGCTGTTCCTGAATCGTCGAGTGTGTTTCTTCAGGCTCCTGTACCTCCTCCCTGATGGCAGAGGGGAAGAAGCTGTTCCTGAATCGCTGAGTGTGTGTCTTCAGGCTCCTGTACCCCCTCCCTGATGGCAGAGGGGAAGAAGCTGTTCCTGAATCGCTGAGTGTGTGTCTTCGGGCTCCTGTACCTCCTCCCTGACGGCAGAGGGGAAGAAGCTGTTCCTGAATCGTCGAGTGTGTGTCTTCAGGCTCCTGTACCTCCTCCCTGATGGCAGAGGGGAAGAAGCTGTTCCTGAATCGCTGAGTGTGTGTCTTCAGGCTCCTGTACCCCCTCCCTGATGGCAGAGGGGAAGAAGCTGTTCCTGAATCGTGGAGTGTGTCTTCAGGCTCCTGTACCCCCTCCCTGATGGCAGAGGGGAAGAAGCTGTTCCTGAATCGCTGAGTGTGTGTCTTCAGGCTCCTGTACCTCCTCCCTGATGGCAGAGGGGAAGAAGCTGTTCCTGAATCGCTGAGTGTGTGTCTTCAGGCTCCTGTACCCCCTCCCTGATGGCAGAGGAGGAGAAGCTGTTCCTGAATCGCTGAGTGTGTGTCTTCAGGCTCCTGTACCTCCTCCCTGATGGCAGAGGGGGAGAAGCTGTTCCTGAATCGCTGAGTGTGTGTCTTCAGGCTCCTGTACCCCCTCCCTGATGGCAGAGGGGAAGAAGCTGTTCCTGAATCGCTGAGTGTGTGTCTTCAGGCTCCTGTACCTCCTCCCTGATGGCAGAGGGGGAGAAGCTGTTCCTGAATCGCTGAGTGTGTGTCTTCAGGCTCCTGTACCCCCTCCCTGATGGCAGAGGGGAAGAAGCTGTTCCTGAATCGCTGGGTGCCGGAGGGTCCTCGATAATGGACGATGCCTTTCCGAGACTCCGCTCCCCGAGCCACACAGTCGCGGGCGTAGGGAGAGTAGGGCGCGGGCCAAGCGCACGCCCCTGCGGTGCGGCAGAGTTGATCATCAGCGAGGAGGAGATCTGGTCTCCCAGAGGGTCAGTTCTCTCCCTTGCAATCCTTTCGCCCTTAACGTGTCTGCAGATCCCCGCCATGTCTGCCGCGGTGATCTCATGCCGCCATTTGGCCCTCCAGATTTCACCTCTCGTCCGCCAGTCTGCACTTGCTTACGCACCTCCCGTGTATCCCCCTAACCAGGCCCTCAGTCTCTCAGAGGGCCGAGGGTCTCCACCCCTGTGAACGTCACCGTTTATTCTGACAGGAGCAGGCAAGCTTTGTGGCCCCCTCTGTTGTCGATGTTGAAGGCCCCCTCCCTCTTGCCTTCGCCGGACTGCCCCAAACCAGACTTTCCAGAATTCCAGTTCGTCCCATCAGAATTGCCCTTTTGGGACCCCGGCTCCCGCACCAGCCCTATCTTCTTTTCCTTTGGAACTAGTGGCATTGAGATCACTTGACTCAAAGTGTCCCTCCCCCCCCCCACACCCCGTCCCCCTCCGCCACACTGGCACCAGCCCCGTCTCATTTCCTAATGGAACCAGAGAACTCTCCAGCACAGAAGCAGGCCTTTCAGCCCTTCTCGGCTGTGCCGGGCCCCTTCTCTGACGAGCCCCACTGACCCGCGCCTGGCCCACATCCCTCCATACCCCTCTCGTCCATGTACCCGTCTGAGTTTTTCCCAAATGTTAAAAGTGAGCCCGCATTCACCACTTCATCTGGCAGCTCATTCCACACTCCCACCACTCTCTGCGTGAAGAAGCCCCCCCCATGTTCCCTTTAAACTTTTCCCCCTTCACCCTTAACCCACGTCCTCTGGTTTTTTGCTCCCCCGGCCTCGGTGGAAAAAGCCTGTTTGCATTCACTCTCTCTATACCCGTCATAATTTTATACACCTCTATCAAATCTCCCCTCATTCTCCTACGCTCCAGGGAATAAAGTCTTAACCTATTCACCCTTTCTCTGTAACTCAGTTTCTCAAGTCCCGGCAACATCCTTGTAAACCGTCTCTGCACTCTTTCAACCTTATTAATATCCTTCCTGTAATCCGGTGACCAAAACTGCCCACAATGCTCCAAATTCCAACTCTTATACTCAATACCCTGCACTCTTTCAACCTTATTAATATCCTTCCTGTAATCCGGTGACCAAAACTGCCCACAATACTCCAAATTCCAACTCTTATACTCAATACTCTGCACTCTTTCAACCTTATTAATATCCTTCCTGTAATCCGGTGACCAAAACAGCCCACAATACTCCAAATTCCAACTCTTGTACTCAATACTCTGCACTCTTTCAACCTTATTAATATCCTTCCTGTAATCCGGTGACCAAAACTGCCCACAATACTCCAAATTCCAACTCTTATACTCAATACTCTGCACTCTTTCAACCTTATTAATATCCTTCCTGTAATCCGGTGACCAAAACTGCCCACAATGCTCCAAATTCCAACTCTTATACTCAATACCCTGCACTCTTTCAACCTTATTAATATCCTTCCTGTAATCCGGTGACCAAAACTGCCCACAATACTCCAAATTCCAACTCTTATACTCAATACTCTGCACTCTTTCAACCTTATTAATATCCTTCCTGTAATCCGGTGACCAAAACAGCCCACAATACTCCAAATTCCAACTCTTGTACTCAATACTCTGCACTCTTTCAACATTATTAATATCCTTCCTGTAATCCGGTGACCAAAACTGCCCACAATACTCCAAATTCCAACTCTTATACTCAATACTCTGCACTCTTTCAACCTTATTAATATCCTTCCTGTAATCCGGTGACCAAAACTGCCCACAATACTCCAAATTCCAACTCTTATACTCAATATTCTGCACTCTTTCAACCTTATTAATATCCTTCCTGTAATCCGGTGACCAAAACTGCCCACAATACTCCAAATTCCAACTCTTATACTCAATACTCTGCACTCTTTCAACCTTATTAATATCCTTCCTGTAATCCGGTGACCAAAACTGCACACAATACTCCAAATTCCAACTCTTATACTCAATACTCTGCACTCTTTCAACCTTATTAATATCCTTCCTGTAATCCGGTGACCAAAACTGCCCACAATACTCCAAATTCCAACTCTTATACTCAATACTCTGCACTCTTTCAACCTTATTAATATCCTTCCTGTAATCCGGTGACCAAAACTGCACACAATACTCCAAATTCCAACTCTTACACTCAATACTCTGCACTCATTCAACCTTATTAATATCCTTCCTGTAATCCGGTGACCAAAACTGCCCACAATACTCCAAATTCCAACTCTTATACTCAATACTCTGCACTCTTTCAACCTTATTAATATCCTTCCTGTAATCCGGTGACCAAAACTGCCCACAATACTCCAAATTCCAACTCTTATACTCAATACTCTGCACTCTTTCAACCTTATTAATATCCTTCCTGTAATCCGGTGACCAAAACTGCCCACAATACTCCAAATTCCAACTCTTATACTCAATACTCTGCACTCTTTCAACCTTATTAATATCCTTCCTGTAATCCGGTGACCAAAACTGCCCACAATACTCCAAATTCCAACTCTTATACTCAATACTCTGCACTCTTTCAACCTTATTAATATCCTTCCTGTAATCCGGTGACCAAAACTGCCCACAATACTCCAAATTCCAACTCTTATACTCAATACTCTGCACTCTTTCAACCTTATTAATATCCTTCCTGTAATCCGGTGACCAAAACTGCCCACAATACTCCAAATTCCAACTCTTATACTCAATACTCTGCACTCTTTCAACCTTATTAATATCCTTCCTGTAATCCGGTGACCAAAACTGCCCACAATACTCCAAATTCCAACTCTTATACTCAATACTCTGCACTCTTTCAACCTTATTAATATCCTTCCTATAATCCGGTGACCAAAACTGCCCACAATACTCCAAATTCCAACTCTTATACTCAATACTCTGCACTCTTTCAACCTTATTAATATCCTTCCTGTAATCCGGTGACCAAAACCGCCCACAATACCCCAAATTCCAACTCTTATACTCTGCACTCTTTCAACCTTATTAATATCCTTCCTGTAATCCGGTGACCAAAACCGCCCACAATACTCCAAATTCCAACTCTTATACTCAATACTCTGCACTCTTTCAACCTTATTAATATCCTTCCTGTAATCCGGTGACCAAAACCGCCCACAATACTCCAAATTCCAACTCTTATACTCAATACTCTGCACTCTTTCAACCTTATTAATATCCTTCCTGTAATCCGGTGACCAAAACCGCCCACAATACTCCAAATTCCAACTCTTATACTCAATACTCTGCACTCTTTCAACCTTATTAATATCCTTCCTGTAATCCGGTGACCAAAACCGCCCACAATACTCCAAATTCCAACTCTTATACTCAATACTCTGCACTCTTACAACCTTATTAATATCCTTCCTGTAATCCGGTGACCAAAACTGCCCACAATACTCCAAATTCCAACTCTTATACTCAATACTCTGCACTCTTTCAACCTTATTAATATCCTTCCTGTAATCCGGTGACCAAAACTGCCCACAATACTCCAAATTCCAGCTCTTATACTCAATACTCTGCACTCTTTCAACCTTATTAATATCCTTCCTGTAATCCGGTGACCAAAACTGCCCACAATACACCAAATTCCAACTCGTATACTCAATACTCTGCACTCTTTCAACCTTATTAATATCCTTCCTGTAATCCGGTGACCAAAACTGCCCACAATACTCCAAATTCCAGCTCTTATACTCAATACTCTGCACTCTTTCAACCTTATTAATATCCTTCCTGTAATCCGGTGACCAAAACTGCCCACAATACTCCAAATTCCAACTCTTATACTCAATACTCTGCACTCTTTCAACCTTATTAATATCCTTCCTGTAATCCGGTGACCAAAACTGCCCGCAATACTCCAAATTCCAACTCTTATACTCAATACTCTGCACTCTTTCAACCTTATTAATATCCTTCCTGTAATCCGGTGACCAAAACCGCCCACAATACTCCAAATTCCAACTCTTATACTCAATACTCTGCACTCTTTCAACCTTATTAATATCCTTCCTGTAATCCGGTGACCAAAACTGCACACAATACTCCAAATTCCAACTCTTATACTCAATACTCTGCACTCTTTCAACCTTATTAATATCCTTCCTGTAATCCGGTGACCAAAACTGCCCACAATACTCCAAATTCCAACTCTTATACTCAATACTCTGCACTCTTTCAACCTTATTAATATCCTTCCTGTAATCCGGTGACCAAAACTGCACACAATACTCCAAATTCCAACTCTTACACTCAATACTCTGCACTCATTCAACCTTATTAATATCCTTCCTGTAATCCGGTGACCAAAACTGCCCACAATACTCCAAATTCCAACTCTTATACTCAATACTCTGCACTCTTTCAACCTTATTAATATCCTTCCTGTAATCCGGTGACCAAAACCGCCCACAATACCCCAAATTCCAACTCTTATACTCTGCACTCTTTCAACCTTATTAATATCCTTCCTGTAATCCGGTGACCAAAACCGCCCACAATACTCCAAATTCCAACTCTTATACTCAATACTCTGCACTCTTTCAACCTTATTAATATCCTTCCTGTAATCCGGTGACCAAAACCGCCCACAATACTCCAAATTCCAACTCTTATACTCAATACTCTGCACTCTTTCAACCTTATTAATATCCTTCCTGTAATCCGGTGACCAAAACCGCCCACAATACTCCAAATTCCAACTCTTATACTCAATACTCTGCACTCTTTCAACCTTATTAATATCCTTCCTGTAATCCGGTGACCAAAACCGCCCACAATACTCCAAATTCCAACTCTTATACTCAATACTCTGCACTCTTACAACCTTATTAATATCCTTCCTGTAATCCGGTGACCAAAACTGCCCACAATACTCCAAATTCCAACTCTTATACTCAATACTCTGCACTCTTTCAACCTTATTAATAACCTTCCTGTAATCCGGTGACCAAAACTGCCCACAATACTCCAAATTCCAGCTCTTATACTCAATACTCTGCACTCTTTCAACCTTATTAATATCCTTCCTGTAATCCGGTGACCAAAACTGCCCACAATACACCAAATTCCAACTCGTATACTCAATACTCTGCACTCTTTCAACCTTATTAATATCCTTCCTGTAATCCGGTGACCAAAACTGCCCACAATACTCCAAATTCCAGCTCTTATACTCAATACTCTGCACTCTTTCAACCTTATTAATATCCTTCCTGTAATCCGGTGACCAAAACTGCCCACAATACTCCAAATTCCAACTCTTATACTCAATACTCTGCACTCTTTCAACCTTATTAATATCCTTCCTGTAATCCGGTGACCAAAACTGCCCGCAATACTCCAAATTCCAACTCTTATACTCAATACTCTGCACTCTTTCAACCTTATTAATATCCTTCCTGTAATCCGGTGACCAAAACCGCCCACAATACTCCAAATTCCAACTCTTATACTCAATACTCTGCACTCTTTCAACCTTATTAATATCCTTCCTGTAATCCGGTGACCAAAACTGCACACAATACTCCAAATTCCAACTCTTATACTCAATACTCTGCACTCTTTCAACCTTATTAATATCCTTCCTGTAATCCGGTGACCAAAACTGCCCACAATACTCCAAATTCCAACTCTTATACTCAATACTCTGCACTCTTTCAACCTTATTAATATCCTTCCTGTAATCCGGTGACCAAAACTGCACACAATACTCCAAATTCCAACTCTTACACTCAATACTCTGCACTCATTCAACCTTATTAATATCCTTCCTGTAATCCGGTGACCAAAACTGCCCACAATACTCCAAATTCCAACTCTTATACTCAATACTCTGCACTCTTTCAACCTTATTAATATCCTTCCTGTAATCCGGTGACCAAAACTGCCCACAATACTCCAAATTCCAACTCTTATACTCAATACTCTGCACTCTTTCAACCTTATTAATATCCTTCCTGTAATCCGGTGACCAAAACTGCCCACAATACTCCAAATTCCAACTCTTATACTCAATACTCTGCACTCTTTCAACCTTATTAATATCCTTCCTGTAATCCGGTGACCAAAACTGCCCACAATACTCCAAATTCCAACTCTTATACTCAATACTCTGCACTCTTTCAACCTTATTAATATCCTTCCTATAATCCGGTGACCAAAACTGCCCACAATGCTCCAAATTCCAACTCTTATACTCAATACTCTGCACTCTTTCAACCTTATTAATATCCTTCCTGTAATCCGGTGACCAAAACTGCCCACAATACTCCAAATTCCAACTCTTATACTCAATACTCTGCACTCTTTCAACCTTATTAATATCCTTCCTGTAATCCGGTGACCAAAACTGCCCACAATACTCCAAATTCCAACTCGTATACTCAATACTCTGCACTCTTTCAACCTTATTAATATCCTTCCTGTAATCCGGTGACCAAAACTGCCCACAATACTCCAAATTCCAGCTCTTATACTCAATACTCTGCACTCTTTCAACCTTATTAATATCCTTCCTGTAATCCGGTGACCAAAACTGCCCGCAATACTCCAAATTCCAACTCTTATACTCAATACTCTGCACTCTTTCAACCTTATTAATATCCTTCCTGTAATCCGGTGACCAAAACCGCCCACAATACTCCAAATTCCAACTCTTATACTCAATACTCTGCACTCTTTCAACCTTATTAATATCCTTCCTGTAATCCGGTGACCAAAACCGCCCACAATACTCCAAATTCCAACTCTTATACTCAATACTCTGCACTCTTTCAACCTTATTAATATCCTTCCTGTAATCCGGTGACCAAAACTGCACACAATACTCCAAATTCCAACTCTTATACTCAATACTCTGCACTCTTTCAACCTTATTAATATCCTTCCTGTAATCCGGTGACCAAAACTGCCCACAATACTCCAAATTCCAACTCTTATACTCAATACTCTGCACTCTTTCAACCTTATTAATATCCTTCCTGTAATCCGGTGACCAAAACTGCACACAATACTCCAAATTCCAACTCTTACACTCAATACTCTGCACTCATTCAACCTTATTAATATCCTTCCTGTAATCCGGTGACCAAAACTGCCCACAATACTCCAAATTCCAACTCTTATACTCAATACTCTGCACTCTTTCAACCTTATTAATATCCTTCCTGTAATCCGGTGACCAAAACTGCCCACAATACTCCAAATTCCAACTCTTATACTCAATACTCTGCACTCTTTCAACCTTATTAATATCCTTCCTGTAATCCGGTGACCAAAACTGCCCACAATACTCCAAATTCCAACTCTTATACTCAATACTCTGCACTCTTTCAACCTTATTAATATCCTTCCTGTAATCCGGTGACCAAAACTGCCCACAATACTCCAAATTCCAACTCTTGTACTCAATACTCTGCACTCTTTCAACCTTATTAATATCCTTCCTATAATCCGGTGACCAAAACTGCCCACAATGCTCCAAATTCCAACTCTTATACTCAATACTCTGCACTCTTTCAACCTTATTAATATCCTTCCTGTAATCCGGTGACCAAAACTGCCCACAATACTCCAAATTCCAACTCTTATACTCAATACTCTGCACTCTTTCAACCTTATTAATATCCTTCCTGTAATCCGGTGACCAAAACTGCCCACAATACTCCAAATTCCAACTCTTATACTCAATACTCTGCACTCTTTCAACCTTATTAATATCCTTCCTATAATCCGGTGACCAAAACTGCCCACAATACTCCAAATTCCAACTCTTATACTCTGCACTCTTTCAACCTTATTAATATCCTTCCTGTAATCCGGTGACCAAAACCGCCCACAATACTCCAAATTCCAACTCTTATACTCAATACTCTGCACTCTTACAACCTTATTAATATCCTTCCTGTAATCCGGTGACCAAAACCGCCCACAATACTCCAAATTCCAACTCTTATACTCAATACTCTGCACTCTTTCAACCTTATTAATATCCTTCCTGTAATCCGGTGACCAAAACTGCACACAATACTCCAAATTCCAACTCTTATACTCAATACTCTGCACTCTTTCAACCTTATTAATATCCTTCCTGTAATCCGGTGACCAAAACTGCCCACAATACTCCAAATTCCAACTCTTATACTCAATACTCTGCACTCTTTCAACCTTATTAATATCCTTCCTGTAATCCGGTGACCAAAACTGCACACAATACTCCAAATTCCAACTCTTACACTCAATACTCTGCACTCATTCAACCTTATTAATATCCTTCCTGTAATCCGGTGACCAAAACTGCCCACAATACTCCAAATTCCAACTCTTATACTCAATACTCTGCACTCTTTCAACCTTATTAATATCCTTCCTGTAATCCGGTGACCGAAACTGCCCACAATACTCCAAATTCCAACTCTTATACTCAATACTCTGCACTCTTTCAACCTTATTAATATCCTTCCTGTAATCCGGTGACCAAAACTGCCCACAATACTCCAAATTCCAACTCTTATACTCAATACTCTGCACTCTTTCAACCTTATTAATATCCTTCCTGTAATCCGGTGACCAAAACTGCCCACAATACTCCAAATTCCAACTCTTATACTCAATACTCTGCACTCTTTCAACCTTATTAATATCCTTCCTGTAATCCGGTGACCAAAACTGCCCACAATACTCCAAATTCCAACTCTTATACTCAATACTCTGCACTCTTTCAACCTTATTAATATCCTTCCTGTAATCCGGTGACCAAAACTGCCCACAATACTCCAAATTCCAACTCTTATACTCAATACTCTGCACTCTTTCAACCTTATTAATATCCTTCCTATAATCCGGTGACCAAAACTGCCCACAATACTCCAAATTCCAACTCTTATACTCTGCACTCTTTCAACCTTATTAATATCCTTCCTGTAATCCGGTGACCAAAACCGCCCACAATACTCCAAATTCCAACTCTTATACTCAATACTCTGCACTCTTACAACCTTATTAATATCCTTCCTGTAATCCGGTGACCAAAACTGCCCACAATACTCCAAATTCCAACTCTTATACTCAATACTCTGCACTCTTTCAACCTTATTAATATCCTTCCTGTAATCCGGTGACCAAAACTGCCCACAATACTCCAAATTCCAACTCTTATACTCAATACTCTGCACTCTTTCAACCTTATTAATATCCTTCCTGTAATCCGGTGACCAAAACTGCCCACAGTACTCCAAATTCCAACTCTTATACTCAATACTCTGCACTCTTTCAACCTTATTAATAACCCTCCTGTAATCCGGTGACCAGAACAGCTGGTCGGTATCTCACTGGGACCTCAAGTTTCCGGGAAAGGAAACATCCCTGAACAAATCGACTTTACGACGTTCGTCCCAACTGTGCACTTCTTCTCCTCCCCTCTCTCTGTTTCGGGAAGTTACGTTGCAAGTTTGTATATCTCTGGTCGGACCACATCTGAAGGGTCACGTTCGGTTCTGTTACAGGACCGATGTGAATGACCACGAGACCATAAGAATTAAGAGAGGAAATTGAAAGACTTGGGACCATGGGCCGGGTAGACATCGTCCCGATTGTGATATCCACAACCGGCGTCGTCCCAAAGTCGCTACGCACCGGCCATTCGGCCCATCGAATCCATTTCATCTCGAGCTGATCCAATCTCCCCTTCAGTCCCATTCCCCCCCCCCACCTTCTCACCATAACATTTGATGCCCTGGCTACTCAATCTCT
>NW_026780775.1:0-25556 GCF_030144855.1 Hypanus sabinus
AGTTGGGAGCAAAAGTTTAAGGGTAACACGAGGGGGAATTTCTTTACTCAGAGAGTGGTAGCTGTGTGGAACGAGCTTCCAGTAGAAGTGGTAAAGGCGGGTTCGGTATTGTCACTTAAAGTAAAATTGGATAGGTATATGGACAGGAAAGGAATGGAGGGTTGTGGGCTGAGTGCGGGTCGGTGGGAGGAGGTGAGAGTAAGCGTTCGGCATGGACTAGAAGGGCCGAGATGGCCTGTTTCCGTGCTGTAATGGTTATATGGTTAACAACCAAAACATGGCGCGTTCCTTCAATCGAAGGCTAAAGTTCTGCCTCTTTCACCCCTCTCCGTCTCTCACCCTGTCCATGTCTCACCCTCTGTGTCTCTGCCCCGCCTCTGTTTTCCACCTTTCTCTCCCCTCCCTGTCCGACCTCTCTCATCTCTCTCCCCATTTGACTCTCATGTCTATCAACTGCCACCTCTCTACTTTATCCCCCTTCTCTACCCCCATCTCTCTCCCACCCACCCCCTCTTTTCCTCACCCATTGCCCCCCTTCTCTTACTCCTGGTCTGGGTCTCCCCACCTCCGCCTACCCCAATACCCACTCTCACTCACGCCTCTCTCTTCCCCGGCCATCTCCACCCATGCACATCCTTCTCTTTCGCCCCTCTCTCTCTCACCTCTCCGTCTCTCACCCTGTCCATGTCTCACCCTCTGTGCCTCTGCCCCCCTCCTCTGTTTTCCACCTTTCTCTCCCCTCCCTGTCCGACCTCTCTCATCACTCTCCCCCTTCTGATTCTCATGCCTCTCCCTCTATCAACTGTCCTCTGCCACCTCTCTTCTTTCTCCCTCTTCCCTACCCCCATCTCTCTCCCACCCACCTTCACTCTTCCTCACCAATTGCCCACTGCTCTTCCTCCCGGTCTGGTTCTCCCCACCTCCGCCTACCCCAATACCCACTCACACTCTCCCCTCTCTCTTCCCCGGCCATCTCCACCCATGCCGCTTCCTCCCTGTCTCTCTCTGTCTCTCACCTCTCACTCCATTTTTCTCTCTCTCCCCCTCTCCTCTCCTCTCTTTCCGTCTGGCTCTCTCCCCCCTCCCATGCTCCCTCCGCCAAACCCCGAATCTCGCAGAGGTTTGTCAGCGGAATCACGGTGATCTTGCTGGTCAACTGCCTGGTCTCGCTGGTGATGTCCGTCCTCACGGCCATCGCCAACTGCAGGGACCTCGAGTGCTGCGCCACACAGCCTCCGGTGGTGAGTGGGATCTTCCTGTGCACGGGGGTTGTGTGTGTGGGCGGCGAGGGATGGGGCATGGGAACAAGAGGTGGGGGAGGTGAACACCGTGTGGAGGGAGCAAGAGAGCGGGAGGGGTAGAGAGAGATGGAGGCAGAAAAGGAATAAGAGGGTGCGGAGAGGGGTGGAGAGAGGAGGATAGGGTGGGGAGGGGTGGAGAGAGGATAGGGGGAGAGAGGTGGAGGATAGGGTGGGGAGAGGGGTGGAGAGAGGAGGATAGGGTGGGGAGAGGGGTGGAGGGTAGGGTGGGGAGAGGAGGATAGGGTGGGAAGAGGGGTGGAGAGAGGATAGGGTGGGGAGAGGTGGAGAGAGGAGGATAGGGTGGGAAGAGGGGTGGAGAGAGGAGGATAGGGTGGATTAAGGATAGGGTGGGAGGGGGTGGAGATAGGGTGCGGAGAGGGGTGGAGGATAGGGTGGATTGAGGATAGGGTGAGAGGGGGTGGAGATAGGGTGCGGAGAGGGGTGGAGAGAGGAGGATAGGGTGAGGAGAGGGGTGGAGAGAGGAGGATAGTGTGGAGAGGGGAGGAGAGAGGAGGATAGGGTGGGGAAGGGGTGGAGAGAGGAGGATAGAGTGAATAGAGGATAGGGTGGGAGGGGGTGGAAGGGTGCGGAGAGGGGTGGAGAGAGGAGGATAGGGTGCGGAGAGGGGTGGAGAGAGGATAGGATGGAGAGAGGGGTGGAGAGAGGGGTGGAGAGAGGAGGAGAGGGTGGGGAGGGGGTGGAGAGGATAGTGTGGGGAGAGGGGTGGAGAGAGGATAGGGTGGGGAGAGGGGTGGAGAGAGGAGGATAGAGTGGGAAGAGGGGTGGGGAGAGGAGGATAGGGTGGGGAGGGGGTGGAGAGAGGAGGATAGGGTGGGAATAGGGGTGGAGAGAGGATAGGGTGGGGAGAGGTGGAGAGAGGAGGATAGGGTGGGAAGAGGGGTGGGGAGAGGAGGATAGGGTGGGGAGGGGGTGGAGAGAGGAGGATAGGGTGGGAATAGGGGTGGAGAGAGGAGGGTAGGGTGGGGAGAGGAGGATAGGGTGGGAAGAGGGGTGGAGAGAGGAGGGTAGGGTGGGAATAGGGGTGGAGAGAGGAGGGTAGGGTGGGGAGAGGAGGATAGGGTGGGAAGAGGGGTGGAGAGAGGAGGGTAGGGTGGGGAGAGGAGGATAGGGTGCGGAGAGGGGTGGAGAGAGGAGGATAGGATGGAGAGAGGGGTGGAGAGAGGGGTGGAGAGAGGAGGAGAGGGTGGGGAGGGGGTGGAGAGGATAGTGTGGGGAGAGGGGTGGAGAGAGGATAGGGTGGGGAGAGGGGTGGAGAGAGGAGGATAGAGTGGGAAGAGGGGTGGGGAGAGGAGGATAGGGTGGGGAGGGGGTGGAGAGAGGAGGATAGGGTGGGAATAGGGGTGGAGAGAGGATAGGGTGGGGAGAGGTGGAGAGAGGAGGATAGGGTGGGAAGAGGGGTGGGGAGAGGAGGATAGGGTGGGGAGGGGGTGGAGAGAGGAGGATAGGGTGGGAATAGGGGTGGAGAGAGGAGGGTAGGGTGGGGAGAGGAGGATAGGGTGGGAAGAGGGGTGGAGAGAGGAGGGTAGGGTGGGAATAGGGGTGGAGAGAGGAGGGTAGGGTGGGGAGAGGAGGATAGGGTGGGAAGAGGGGTGGAGAGAGGAGGGTAGGGTGGGGAGAGGAGGATAGGGTGGGGAGGGGGTGGAGAGAGGAGGATAGGGTGGGATAGGGGTGGAGAGAGGAGGGTAGGGTGGGGAGAGGAGGATAGGGTGGGAAGAGGGGTGGAGAGAGGAGTATAGGGTGGGGAGAGGGGTGGAGAGAGGAGGATAGGGTGGGAAGAGGGGAGGAGAGAGGAGTATAGGGTGGGGTGAGGGGTGGAGAGATGAGGATAGGGTGGGGAGGAGAGAGGAGGATAGGGTGGAGAGAGGATGGGGTGGGGAGAGGAGGATAGGGTGGAGAGAGGAGGATAGGGTGGAGGGGGTGGAGAGAGGATAGGGTGGGGAGAGGGGAGGAGAGAGGAAGATAGGATGGGGAGGGGAGGATAGGGTGGGGAGAGCGGTAGAGAGAGGAGGATAGGTGGGGAGAGAGAGCTGGGGAAGAGATGGAGAGAGCAGAGGGGACAGAGTGGACTGAGAGAGGCTGAGGGAGTGGGTCTCATCTCTCCTCACCTTCTTTCTCCCCTCCCCTCCTCAATCTGACACCTCCCTCTCCCCCACCCTGCAGAAAATGGTGGTGATCCACGCCAACCAGCCCGCACCGCCAGTCCTCGCCTCCATTTTCTCCGGCAAGCCGGCGCCCACTCCTGCCTTTGATGGGCTCCAGTGACGACACGTCCCCCTACTCCACCGGACAGACTGAACGATTCGGGCCGAGCGATCTGAGGCTCAGCCCGAAAGAAAAGTCAAAGTAGGACTTTCAAGACTGAGGAGGGGAGAGGAGGGTAACGGTGCTGGCCTCTTCCCGGAGTCACATTCCTCCCCCCGTGGGAACCCCCCAGTTCTTGCTCCCCTGTTACGAGCCGCCCTGTCCCACCCTCGGCTCCCGTCTCCCCTGAAACACTCCGTTCTCTGTCCCCTCTATCACCGCCCATCCCACCCTGGCTGGCGGCCATTTTGTGATGGTTACCATTGACAACCGCTCTCCCCGCATCATAGAATGGGGCAAACCCTTTTCCTCACCTTCCACTCACTTCCCTCCCTGTTTATTCAATCTCAACTCCTCATCCCTCCTCTCCTTCCCCTCGGTGCCCGATCTCCTGACTCTCCATTTAACCTTCTGCCGACAGCCATTGTGTGACAGTGTCAGACCCTCCCTCCCACTTCCTCACATTCACCATCTTGTCACCCTCCTTCCCATCCCATCACTCGTAAAACCCTTCCCTCCCTCCCCTCGCTCTCCTCCCCCCGCCATCTCGATGCTCTGCATCGTACGCTGGTTGGTGCTGCCATTTTGCGATGCCAGTCTTCACCTCTCCTCATCGCCCTCTTTCTCTCTCTCTGTTACCCAGTGAGACACTCCCCTACTCACCCCGTCACTCCTGACACCCTTTACCCTCTCTGGCCCCTTGCCCTTTCTCCCGTCATCCACCACATCCTGAGTGGTGAACATTTTCTGATGGGAAATTCTGCTCCCTCATCCACTCCCTTCCCTCCGTCGTTGAATGAGTCGCTCCCCTCTCCCTCTGTTTGGACACTCAACTCTCCGTCTCATCAGCCCTGGCCGCGTCCCCGACCCCCCTCCCCGCTCCCCCTTGTCTCCGAACACGCCCCCTTTCTTGCAGTTCGTCTTATTTGTGAAGGCAATGGTCACCACCCATTGATCCTCCACTATTGAAAACGTCACTCCCCACCCTGTCCAATCAGACCACTCCCCCGCGCCCCCTTGTCTCCGAACACGCCCCCTTTCTTGCAGTTCGTCTTATTTGTGAAGGAAATGGTCACCACCCATTGATCCTCCACTATTGAAAACGTCACTCACCCACACTGTCCAATCAGACCACTCCCTCCCGTCCCATTACATCCTCTCCCTCCCCGTCCCATCAGTCCCGCTCCCTTCCTGTCGTT
This sequence comes from Hypanus sabinus, assembly GCF_030144855.1. Classification (NCBI taxonomy): domain Eukaryota; kingdom Metazoa; phylum Chordata; class Chondrichthyes; order Myliobatiformes; family Dasyatidae; genus Hypanus; species Hypanus sabinus. Next base: position 4,823 of record NW_026780775.1, read on the forward strand.
TCACTCCTCCTCACCCCGTCTCTATCTTCTCCATGTCGGCCTCCAGTTTGTGACAGGAACTTCTGCCCCTTCCCTTTCCGTCCCCTTTTCAGTCAGTGACTTCGCCACGCTCACGGTTTCATCAGTCCACTCCTCGTCCCGTCACTCCTCTTCCACCCAAACCCCTCACCCCTCCTCCCCAAAACCCTCATGCATATGTGTATGTGTGAATATCTCAGATATATACATTAGATTATTCAACGACAAAATTATTGGGCTTAAAACATATGTACAACGCCCAAGACAATATAAAACACAAATTAAAATACTGTTATTACAATCAATAACACACTCGATCCCGGGATTGTATCCATGGGCACCGAATATTCCTTCGCCATATATTCTGTGTGTCACAGTGGCCATTGTAACTCAGAGTCCCACTCCCTCCCCAGCGGCCATTTCAAGTGAAGCGTCGGACATCCCACCTCTCCCGGAAGTTCCGGGTCAAAAATAGGGGTCAAAAATAATGACAGTGTTGCTCGATGCACTGTTTGCAACAGACTTTTCTGTTGCTCATGGTGGATTAAATCACTGATGAGTGTAACAGTTGTCATTCATTCAATAGCACAGCTAACGCTATTTAAACTAGCTGGCTGGCCGCTAAGGAGCTACTCTATTGCATACATCCCACCTCTCCCGGGAGTTCCGGGAGTCTCCCGCAAATTGATGGTGCCTGCTTCCCTGAAATGAGATTTTGCAGGGTGGGATTAATTGAGTGATGGAATGGTGCAGACGGAGCTTCACTGTGTGTTTTGCATTGCAAGTGTGTGTTGGGAGGGTGTGGAGGGAGATTCACTCTGTGCCTGAGACCAGGAGTGTGTTTGATGGGACGGTATGGAGGGAGATCCACTCTGTGTATGACCCCACAAGTGTGTGATGGGACGGTGTGGAGGTAGATTCACTGTGTGTGTGACCACAGGAGTGTGTGATGGGACGGTGTGGAAGGAAATCCACCCTGCGTCTGACCCGGGTGTGTGTGATGTGACAGTGTGGAGGGAGATTCAATCCGTGTCTGAACCCGGGAGTGTGTGCTGGACGGTGTGGAGGGCGATTCACTCTGTGTCTGACCCCGGGTGTGTGTGATGGGATGGTTTTGAGGGAGATTCACTGTGTCTGACCCCGGGAGTGTGTGATGGGACGGTGTGGAAGGAAATCCACCCTGCGTCTGACCCGGGTGTGTGTGATGTGACAGTGTGGAGGGAGATTCAATCCATATCTGAACCCGGGAGTGTGTGCTGGGACGGTGTGGATGGCGATTCACTCTGTGTCTGACCCCGTGAGTGTGTGATGGGACGGTGTGAAGGGAGATACACTCTGTGTCTGACCCCGGGTGTGTGTGATGGGATGGTTTTGAGGGAGATTGACTGTGTCCTGACCCCGGAGTGTGTGATGTGATGGTGTGGAGGAAGCTTCATTCTGTGTCTGACCCTGAGAGTATATAATGGCATGCGGTGGAGGGAGCTTCACTCCGTGTGTAATGTCGGTATTCCATCCCCTATCCGTCTCGTACTCGGGGCCTCAGTGGTTTACAATATACTTTAATGATTTAGATGAAGGGATTAAAAGTAACATTAGCAAATTTGCTGATGACACAAAGCTGGGTGGCAGTGTGAATTGTCAGCAGGATGTTATGAGAATGCAGGTTGGGTGTGGGCAAATGTATGGCAGATGCAGTTTATTATGGATAAATGTGAGGTTATTCAATTTGGTGGCAAGAACAGGAAGGCAGATTACTATCTAAATGGAGTCAAGTTAGGAAAAGGGGAAGTACAAAGAGATCTAGGTGTTCTTGTACATCAGTCCGTGAAAGCGAGCATGCAGGTACAGCAGGCAGTAAAGAAAGCTAATGGCATGCTCGCTTTTATAACAAGAGGAATTGAGTATAGGAGTAAAGAGGTCCTTCTGCAGCTGTACAGGGCCTGGTGAGACCCCACCAGGAATATTGTGTGCAGTTTTGGTCTCCAAATTTGAGGAAGGACATTCTTGCTATTGAGCGTACGTTCACAAGGTTAATTCCCGGAATGGTGAAACTGTCATATGTTGAAAGATTGGAGTGACAGGGCTTGTATACTCTGGAATTTAGAAGAATAAGAGGGGATCTGATTGAAACAGATAAGATTATTAAGGGATTGGACACACTGGAGGCAGGAAGCATGTTCCCGCTGATGGGTGAGTCCAGAACTAGAGGCCACAGTTTAAGAATAAGGGGTAGGCCATTTAGAACAGAGATGCGGACAAACTTTTTCACCCAGAGTGTGGTGGATTTGTGGAATGCTCTACCCGGACTCTGCCAGTCCGAGCTCTCTCAGCCTGGAGCTGAGACGCTACTGTGTCAGTGTGAGGAGCTCCGACCCACTGTTGCAGTGCACAGGGTGCGGGGGGCAGCAGAAACCTCAAATAAAACTCGAGTCCGGCACCAGGACAGGAAGTTACAGGTTTATTTATTTCATCATGACAAATGTAAATGAAACAATCTGTGAGCTGCTGACGTGCGGGAATAAATAAGCTGCTCCCGACTCACTCACAGTCACACACAATTAACTGACCGGCGACAACGGGTGACTGGTTGAATAATCAGTCCCGTTGCTCACCGTCACTCTGCATCGGGGAACCGATGATTATAAAATCACACTTCAGGGGCCGTGTCCGGGATCGCTGCAGATCCAGGGTCACTGCCGAGGGATTTGTCCATTTAACATCATTATATCGGCCAGGCTGCCGAATGCACCGTCCTCAGCAAAGGGGGCAAAAGGATTCTCTCCCGGGACCATCCCCCCCCACCCCGGGACACCGGTGTCCCAGACTGAGCCCCGGACCCCGGGCTCTTCCTGTCCGGGTAATTCCCCGGGGAGTCACGTCGGTGTCTCGAACACGCACTTCCGGCGGAAGCTGTCCCGCCGGACAACAGGCGGAAACACGTCAGTGCGGGACCGCTCCGAGCGACGCACACAGCGCGAGGCCCGAGCCGGGTCCGTTAAAACCGTTGGGAATCAGCCCCGGCGCGCGGCCGTTAAAGGTAAGGGCGGGAGTTAAAGGGGAGGGCCGGGAGTCGGCCAAATGTCCCCATCCCGCGGGCGGGGATGTTCACACATTCGGATCCACCATCAGTCCGGGTCTGGGTTCCAGGTAAGATAAAGGTTAAAGGCCAAATGTTCACAGATCCACCATCAGTCCGGGTCTGGGTTCCTGTAGAGATCTCAGTTCCTTCATCCCGGTCTCACTGAACCGATTCACCACATTCAGATGTTCACAGATCCACTCTCAGTCCGGGTCTGGGTTCCTGTAGAGATCTCAGTTCCTTCATCCCGGTCTCACTGAACCGATTCCCCACATTCAGATGTTCACAGATCCACTCTCAGTCCGGGTCTGACTCCCCACAGAGATCTCAGTTCCTTCATCCCGGTCTCACTGAACCGATTCCCCACATTCAGATGTTCACAGATCCACCATCAGTCCGGGTCTGGGTTCCTGCAGAGATCTCAGTTCCTTCATCCCGGTCTCACTGAACCGATTCACCACATTCAGATGTTCACAGATCCACCATCAGTCCGGGTCTGGGTTCCTGCAGAGATCTCAGTTCCTTCATCCCGGTCTCACTGAACCGATTCACCACATTCAGATGTTCACAGATCCACCATCAGTCCGGGTCTGGGTTCCTGTAGAGATCTCAGTTCCTTCATCCCGGTCTCACTGAACCGATTCCCCACATTCAGATGTTCACAGATCCACTCTCAGTCCGGGTCTGACTCCCCACAGAGATCTCAGTTCCTTCATCCCGGTCTCACTGAACCGATTCCCCACATTCAGATGTTCACAGATCCACTCTCAGTCCGGGTCTGACTCCCCACAGAGATCTCAGTTCCTTCATCCACTGTCAGTCCGGGTCTGGGTTCCAGGTAAGATAAAGGTTAAAGGCTAAATGTCCACTGATCCACCATCAGTCCGGGTCTGAGTTCCTCCAGAGACTCCAGTTCCTTCCCCCCGGTCTCACTGAACCGATTCCCCCCCAGCCTGAAACAGATGGGAGAATAAAGATGAAATAAACAGATCGCACAACAGTGTCAGTAACAGGGGACCGGGGTGATGCACCATCAATAACTCACACTGAGACGTAGGCGAGATATCGGCTTTTATTGACTGGAAGAAGGAACCATGAGTGAGTGTCTATCATACAAGGTCCTGGAGACTGAGGCCGATCTTCAGGCCGCAGGTCTCCTTTATACAGGGGCCTGTGGGAGGAGCCACAGGAGCAGTCAGCAGGGGCGTGTCCCGACAGGCACATAGTTCACCACATTCACCCCCCCTTCGTTTGAAAAAGTCCTCATGTAGCGAAGGTTCTTACAAGTCAAGCCGATCAGGCGGTCGAATCTGTCGCTGCGATCTACGTAGCACCGGCTGTGACCGCATAGGTGCCGGCAACATTGGCGATTGCACAGGGGACGGGGGTTGCGCGTGTTCTTGCCCACTAGGCGCCGGTGATCCCTCATGCATGTGCGAGGCGCCTGGTATAAATGCGTACGAAACGCCCGGTATACAAGTGTCGTGAGGAGTCTGTGTAGGGCCTGGTGAGTACGGTGTCACCTCTGGTGCAGGGTTCACAGTTACCGGAGAGCCTTCAGGGTAGTGGTCTGCTGCACCTGCGGGTGCCAGGTCGCGGATGGAGACCGTGTCCTCCCGCCCATCAGGTAAGACCACGTAAGCATACTGGGGGTTCGCATGGAGAAGGTGAACCCTCTCCACCAGTGGGGAGTATTTATTGCTCCTCACATGTTTCCGGAGCAGCACTGGCCCCGGGGACGTCAGCCAAACTGGTAGGGTGGTCCCAGTGACAGACTTCCTGGGAAAAGAGAATAGGCGTTCGTGAGGGGTGGCATTGGTGGACGTACATAACAGAGAGCGGATAGAGTGCAGTGCCTCAGGGAGGACCTCCTGCCATCGAGAGACCGGCAACCCTTTGGACTTGAGGGCTAAAAGTGTGGCCTTCCACACTGTGGCATTCTCCCGCTCTACCTGGCCATTACCCCGGGGATTATAACTCGTGGTCCGACTGGTAGCAATGCCCCTAGCTAGCAAGTACTGGCGCAGCTCTTCACTCATAAAGGAGGACCCTCTATCACTGTGGATATAGCAGGGATACCCGAACAGAGTGAAGAGCTGGCGCAGGGCTTTTATGACGGACGTGGCAGTGGTGTCGGGGCAGGGGATGGCAAAGGGGAACCGTGAGAACTCGTCAATAACACTGAGAAAATAGACATTGCGGTCAGTGGAGGGAAGGGGGCCCTTAAAGTCAACACTCAGGCGTTCAAAAGGGCGGGTGGCCTTGACAAGTTGTGCCGTGTCAGGACAGTAGAAGTGCGGTTTGCACTCGGCACAAATTTGGCAGTCCCTGGTCATCGTCCTGATGTCCTCCAGGGAGTACGGCAGGTTCCGAGCTTTCACAAAATGGTAAAATCGGGTGACCCCCGGATGGCAAAGTTGTGCATGAAGGGCATACAGCTGGTCGAGCTGTGTGCTAGCACACGTACCCTGGGATAGGGCATCAGGGGGCTCATTGAGTCTGCCAGGCCGGTACAGGATATCATAGGTGTAGGTGGAGAGTTCTATCCTCCACCGCAAAATCTTATCATTTTTGATCTTGCCCCGCTGTTGGTTGCTGAACAGGAACGCAACCGAGCGCTGGTCGGTCAGCACAGTGAATCTTTTGCCAGCAAGATAGTGCCTCCAGTGCCTAACAGCCTCCACTATGGCCTGGGCTTCTTTCTCCACCGCGGAGTGCCGAATTTCAGAGCCTTGGAGGGTGCGAGAAAAGAATGCTACTGGTCTGCCTTCCTGATTAAGGGTAGCAGCCAGAGCGAAATCGGAGGCATCACACTCCACTTGGAAGGGAGCGGTCTCGTCCACTGCATGCATCGTAGCTTTGGCAATGTCCGCTTTAATGCAGTTGAAGGCCGCGCAGGCCTCAGCAGAGAGGGGAAACGAGGTAGACTTGACCAGGGGGCGAGCCTTGTCTGCGTAATGGGGGACCCATTGGGCGTAATAGGAAAAAAACCCCAGGCACCGTCTGAGGGCCTTGAGAGTGGTGGGAAGAGGGAGCTCTAACAGGGGGCGCATACGTTCGGGATCAGGCCCAATAACCCCGTTTTCCACGACATACCCAAGTATAGCAAGGCGGGTGGTACCAAAAACACACTTGTCCCTGTTATAAGTAAGGTTCAGAGCTGCGGCCACTTGGAGAAACCGTTGGAGGTTGGCGTCGTGATCTGGCCTGTCATGACCACAGATGGTGATGTTATCCAGATAGGGAAATGTGGCCTGCAGTTGGTACTGGTCCACCATCCGGTCCATTTCCCTCTGGAAGACAGAGACACCATTCGTGACACCGAAAGGGACGCGCAGGAAGTGATAGAGCCGGCCGCCCGCCTCGAAGGCGGTGTAGGGGCGGTCCTCTGGGCAGATGGGGAGCTGGTGATAAGCGGATTTCAGATCTATTGTCGAGTACACCTTATACTGAGCAATCTGGTTGACCATATCCGCGATGCGGGGTAGGGGGTATGCGTCAAGCTGCGTAAACCTATTGATGGTTTGACTATAGTCCACCACCATCCTATTTTTCTGCCCAGTCCGAACAACAACCACCTGGGCCCTCCAAGGGCTTGTGCTCGGCTCAATGATCCCCTCCCTGAGCAGCCGCTGCACCTCCGACCGAATGAAGGCCCGGTCCCCCGCGCTGTACCTCCTGCTTTTGGTTGCCACAGGTTTACAGTCGGGGGTCAGGTTGGCGAACAGCGGTGGGGGAGGGATCTTGAGAGTGGAGAGGCTGCAAGTGTCGGTAGCGCAGCTGTTGGCCTGGTTCTGGATGGGATGTGTGTGTCCGTGTGTGTGTGTGGTCAGTAGCGGGGTATGTGAAGAAGTCCCACAAAACTGAGGATTCTTGACAGTGAGTGGTGGGAGGGGCCCGTCGTATACCATAGTCACACTTTCGAGATGGCTCTGGAAGTCCAGCCCCAATAGCACAGGTGCACACAGATTAGGCATGACCAGCAGTTCAAAGTCCTGATATACTGTGCCTTGCACCACCAAAGTCGCTACACAACCCGCCCGGATGTCTGCGGACTGCGACCCAGAGGCCAAATGGAACCTCCGACTGACCGGCCGCGTTGCAAGTCCGCAGCGTTGCACTGTGTCCGGGTGAATAAAACTCCCAGTGCTGCCCGTGTCAAACAGACATCCAGTCCAATGCCCCTCCACCTGGATGTCCATCATGGACCTTGCAAGCTGGTGTGGGGCGCTTTGGTCGAGAGTCACAGTGGCCAGAGTTGGATCGCCGTCGGGGTACCCGGTCAGCATCGGAGGGTCGGGGGGCGGGGCATGCTGACGCCGACAAAGATGGCCGCTCACATCCGGGGTACCCGGCCAGCATTCGAGGATCGGGGGGCGGGGCGTGCTGACGTCGACAAAGATGGCCGCCCACATCCCGGCATGCAAGATGGCGGCCCCCACGTTTCACCCGCAGCGCTGCACTCCGCTCGAGGTTGAGACTTACAGACCTTGGCGAAGTGGCCCCGCTTTCCGCAGCTGGAGCAGGTCGCTTCTCGCGCTGGACAGCGTTGTCGAGGATGTTTCTTTTGGCCACAGAAATAACAAAGCACGAGTTGCTTACGGGCCACAGCCGTGGTCTGGGTCGGGGAGCTCGTGTGAATGGCGACTGGCGGCGGCGTTGGCGAATTCGCTCCCGGGAGCCGGCGGTGGCGGGGTCTGAGGCGTCCACGAAACCGGCGGGGAATCGCGCGACTGGACAGCGTCGGCGGTATGCCGCGCAGCTTCTAGAGCGTTGGCCTTCTCTATCGCCGAGCTTAAGGTAAGATCCGAGTTCTCCAGCAGCCGCTGGCGCATGTACACTGACCTCAGTCCCGTCACAAAGGCGTCTCGCACCAGCAGCTCCGCATGCTGTTCTGCCGTGAGCGTCTTGCAGTCACAAGCTCGGACGAGCGTCTGTAGTGCTCGGAGAAACTCAGCGCACGATTCGCCAGGCCGCTGTTGCCGGGTAGCTAAGCGATGTCTTGCGTAGACGGTGTTCACCGGCCGCAGGTACTGTCGTTTGAGGGCGTCCAGTGCCCCTTCGTAGGTCGGCAGGTCCCGGATAAAGGAGTAAACTTTGGAGGAGACCCTCGAGAGTAGGATTCTGTGCATAACGGCGGGTTCAGTCGCACGAAGCTCCGCCAAGTACGATTGGAAGCATGCAAGCCAGTGTTCAAAAGCGAGAGCTGCGTCAGGGTCTTGAGGGTCCAAATCCAACCGGTCCGGACGCAAAACGGGTTCCATGTTTTAAAACTTCCAGTCAATAAAATTGATGCACCATCAATAACTCACACTGAGACGTAGGCGAGATATCGGCTTTTATTGACTGGAAGAAGGAACCAGGAGTGAGTGTCTATCATACAAGGTCCTGGAGAATGAGGCCGATCTTCAGGCCGCAGGTCTCCTTTATACAGGGGCCTGTGGGAGGAGCCACAGGAGCAGTCAGCAGGGGCGTGTCCCAACAGGCACATAGTTCACCACACGGGGTTAATGTTTCAACAACACTCACAGACAAATATCACCAGAAAACCCGCGGATCCGCTGATATTTTATCACATTGAACATTAACACAAACACTCACAGGATCAGCTCCAGACTCGGGCGGGTCAGTATGAGGCGGCGGAGACCGGGGACAGATCCGTCTGTCAAAGAGTTTGATCCCAGGTTCAGCCCCGTCAGTGATAGGTTTGTACTGAGAGTGGAGACAAGATCCTCGGCACCAGAATCTGTGAGACCGACATCCTCCAGCCTGGAGATGAGAGAGAGTGAGGGTGAAGGATACAGAGAGACAGGAGACGGTACAAATCCCCAGTGTTTATCAGTAACACAATTACTGATCACATTAATGTTCAGTGTCAGACACCCAGTGACTGTAAACACAATCTCCCACAGCCTGGAGATGAGAGAGAGTGAGGGTGAAGGACACAGAGAGACAGGAGACGGTACAAATCCCCAGTGTTTATCAGTAACACAATTACTGATATTTTCTTCAGCACGACTGGGCAGGACGGCCAGTGAGAACAGCGAGAAGAGTTTAAAAGGAAGACAGATTTACAGAGCGAGCGTCAGAGGAGCGGGAGACAGAGTAGGAAGGCTTTGGCTCAACGGGGCTTCGGCGATGAAGGGTCGAGGCGAGGTAGGTTATCTGTTTACAATACAGACAGAGAGTATGTGTGTGAGGCTGGTTTTCTGTGCTCGGTGTCAGATGTGGGAGATCCTGGAGACTCCCAGCCTCCCGGACGGCAACATCTGCACCCGGTGTGTCGAGCTGCAGCTCCTCAGGGACCGAGTTAGGGAACTGGAGATGCAGCTCGATGACCTTCGTCTGGTCAGGGAGAGCGAGGAGGTGATAGAGAGGAGTTACCGGCAGGTGGTCACACCGGGGCCACGGGAGACCGAGGAACTGGGTCACAGTCAGGAGAGGGAAGGGCAAGAAGCAGGTACTAGTGAATACCCCAGTGGCTATTCCCCTTGACAATAAGTACTCCGGTTTGAGTACTGCTGGAGAGGGAGCAACAACAGCTGCACCTCTGGCACCGTCTGGCCCTGTGGCTCAGGAGGGTGGGGAAAGGAAGAGGATGGCAGCAGAGATAGGGGACTATAGTTAGGGCATCAGACAGACGATTCTGTGGACGCAGTAAAGAAACTCAGATGGTAGTTTGCCTCCCAGTTCCCAGGGCCAGGATATTCCTGATCACGTCCAAGATATCCTGCAGTGGGAGGGAGAACAACTGGAGGTCGTGGTACATATTGGTACCAGTGACATTGGTAGGAAAAGGGAAGAGGTCCTGAAAACAGACTACAGGGAGTTAGGAAGTAATTTGAGAAGCAGGACCTCAAAGGTAGTGATCTCGGAATTACTGTCTGTCCCACGTGACAGTGAGAATAAGATTGGGATGAGGTGGAGGATAAACGCGTGGCCGAGGGATTGGAGCAGGAGGCAGGGATTCAGATTTCTGGATCATTGGGACCTCTTTTGGAGCAGGTGTGACCTGCACAGAAAGGACGGGTTGCACTTGAATCCCGTATATTAATATCCTGACAGCAAGGTTTGCTAAGGCTACTGGGGAGAGTTTAAACTAGAATTGCTGGGGGGAGGGAACCAAATTGATGTGACGGAGGAGAGGAAGGTTGGCTCACAAATAGAGAGAATTTGGAGACAGTGTGAGAGGGAGGATACGCAGGTGATAGAGAAGGGAGGCACTCGGTCCGATGGGTTGAGATGTGTCTATTTTAATGCAAGGAGTATGATGAATAAAATAAATGATTGACTGTGTCTGAGTGAGTCTCTGTGGGTGGAAGTTAGGAACAGGAAGGGGTCAATAACTCTACTGGGTGTATTGCATAGACCACCCAACATTAACAGGGACATCGAGGAGCAGATAGGGAGACCGATTCTGGAAAGGAGTAACAATAACAGGGTTGTTGAAGTGGGAGATTTTAATTTCCCAACTATTGATTAGCATCTCCCTAGAGTGAGGGGTGTCGATGGGGTGGAGTTTGTGAAGTGTGTTCAGGAAGGTTTCTTGAAGCAATATGTACATAAGCCTACAAGAGGAGAGGCTGTACTTGATCTGGTTTTGGGAAACGAACCTGGTCAGGTGTCAGATCTCTCAGTGGGACAGCATTTTGGAGATAGTGATCGCAATTCTATCTCTTTTACCATAGCATCTTGGAGGAAGGGGGATGGGGAAGAGAGATCCCACAGGAGGAAGGGGATGGGGAAGAGAGATCCCACAGGTGGAAGGGGGACGGGGGGAAGAGACCCCACAGGAGGAAGGGGGACGGGGAGGAGAGATCCCACAGGAGGAAGGGGGACGGGGAGGAGATCCCTCAGGAGGAAGGGGGATGAGAAGGAGAGATCTCACAGGAGGAAGGGGGACGGGGAGGAGAGATACCTCAGGAGGAAGGGGGACGGGGAGGAGAGATCCCTCAGGAGGAAGGGGGACGGGGAGGAGAGATCCAACAGGAGGAAGGGGGACGGGGAGGAGAGTTCCCTCAGGAGGAATGGGGACGGGGAGGAGAGATCCCACAGGATGAAGGTGGATGGGGAGGAGAGATCCCACAGGAGGAAGGTGGACGGGTAGGAGAGTTCCCACTCGAGGAAGGGGGATGGGGAGGAGAGATCTCACAGGAGGAAGGGGGACGGGGAGGAGAGATCCCACAGGAGGAAGGGGGACGGGGAGGAGAGATCCCACAGGAGGAAGAGGGACGGGCAGGAGAGACCCCACAGGAGGAGGGGGACGGGCAGGAGAGACCCCACAGGAGGAAGGGGGACGGGGAGGAGAGATCCCACAGGCGGAAGGTGGACAGGGAAGAGAGATCCCACAGGATGAAGGTGGTTGGGGAGGAGAGATCCCACAGGAGGAAGGTGGACGGGGAGGAGAGTTCCCACTCGAGGAAGGGGGTCGGGGAGGAGAGACCCCACAGGAGGAAGGGGGACGGGGAGGAGAGATCCCACAGGAGGAGGGGGACAGGGGAGGAGAGACCCCACAGGAGGAAGGGGGACGGGGAGGAGAGATCCCACAGGAGGAAGGGGGACGGGGAGGAGAGAGCGTACAAGAGGAAGGGTGACGGGGACGAGAGACCCCACAGGTGGAAGGGGGACGGGGAGGAGACCCCACAGGAGGAAGGGGGACGGGGAGGGGAGTTCACATAGGGGTAAGGGGGACGGGGAGGAGAGACCACAAAGGAGGAAGGGGGACGGGGAGGAGAGAGGCCACAGGAGGAAGGGGGACGGGGCCAAGAGACCCCACAGGAGGAATGGGGACGTGGAGGAGAGACCCCACAGGAGGAAGGGGGACGGGGAGGAGAGACCCCACAGGCGGAAGGGGGACGGGGAGGAGAGACCCCACAGGCGGAAGGGGGACGGGGTGGAGAGATCCCACAGGAGGAAGGGGGACGGGGAGGAGATCCCACAGGAAGAAGGGGGACGGGGAGGGGACATCCCACAGCAGGAAGGAGAACGGGGAGGAGAGATCCCTCAGAGGGACGGGGAGGAGAGATCCCTCAGGAGGGACGGGGAGAACAGATCCCACAGGAGGAAGGTGGATGGGGAAGAGAGATCCCACAGGAGGAAGGGGGATGGGGAGGAGAGATCCCACAGGAGGAAGGTTGTCGGGGAGGAGAGATCCCACAGGAGGAAGGGGACGGGGAGGAGAGATCCCACAGGAGGAAGGGGACGGGCAGGGGAGATCCCTCAGGAGGAAGGGGGACTGGGAGGAGGGACCCCACAGGAGAAAGGGGGACGGGGAGGAGACATCCCACAGGAGGAAGGGGGATGGGCAATTGAGACCCCACAGGAGGAATGGGGACGGGCAGGAGGGACCCCACAGGAGGAAGGGGGGACTGGGAGGAGGGACCCCACAGGAGGAAGGGGGACTGGGAGGAGGGACCCCACAGGAGGAAGGGGGACGGGGAGGAGGTCCCACAGGAGGAAGGGGGACGGGGAGGAGGTCCCACAGGAGGAAGGGGGACGGGGAGGAGGTCCCACAGGAAGAAGGGGGACGGGGAGGGGAGATCCCACAGGAGGAAGGTGGACGGGGAGGAGAGATCCCACAGGAGGAATGGGGACGGGGAGGAGAGATCCCACAGGAGGAAGGTGGACGGGGAGGGGAGATCCCACAGGAGGAAGGGGGACGGGGAGGTGAGATCCCACAGGAGGAAGGGGGACGGGGGAGAGATCCCACAGGAGGAAGGGGGACGGGTGGGAGAGATCCCACAGGGGGAAGGGGGACGGGTGGGAGAGACCCCACAGGGGGAAGGGGGACGGGGGGGGGAGAGATCCCACAGGGGGAAGGGGGACGGGGATGAGAGACCCCACAGGGGGTCGGGGACGGGGAGGGGAGATCCCACAGGGGGTCGGGGACGGGGAGGGGAGATCCCACAGGGGGAAGGGGGACAGGGAGGGGAGATCCCGCAGGGGGTAGGGGCACGGGGAGCCCACAGGGGAAGGGGGACGTGGAGGAGAGAGCCCAAAGGAGGAAGGGGGACAGGGAGGAGAGACCCCAAAGGAGGAAGGGGGACGGGGCCGAGAGACCCCACAGGAGGAAGGGGGACGGGGAGGAGATATCCCACAGGAGGAAGGGGGACGGGGAGGTGATATCCCACTGGAGGAAGGGGGAAGGGGACGAGATCCCTCAGGAGGAAGGGGGACGGGGCTGAGAGATCCCACAGGAGGAAGGTGGACGGGGCCGAGAGATCCCACAGGGGGAAGGTGGACGGGGAAAAGATCCCACAGGAGGAAGGGGGGACGGGCAGGAGAGACCCCACAGGAGGAAGGGGGACGGGCAGGAGAGACCCCACAGGAGGAAGGGGGACGGGGAGGAGAGACCCCACAGGAGGTAGGGGGACGGGGAGGAGAGTCCCCACAGGCGGAAGGGGGACGGGGAGGAGAGACACCAGAGGAGGAAGGGGGACGGGCAGGAGAGTCCCCACAGGAGGATGGGGGACGGGCAGGAGAGATCACACAGGAGGAAGGGGGATGGGCAGGAGATGCCACAGGAGGAAGGGGGACGGGTAGGGGAGTTCCCAAAGGAGGAAGAGGGACGGGGAGCTGAGATCCCACAGGAGGAAGGGGGACGGGGAGGGGAGACACCACAGGAGGAGGGGGGACGGGGAGGGGAGATCCCACAGGAGGAGGGGGGACGGGGAGGGGAGACCCCACAGGAGGAAGAGGGACGGAGCCGAGAGACCCCACAGGAGGAAGGGGGACGGGGAGGAGAGACCCCACAGGAGAAAGGGGGACGGGGAGGAGAGATCGCACAGGAGGGAGGAGGAAGGGGACGAGACCCCACAGGGGGAGTGGCCGAGAGACCCCACAGGCAGAAGGGGGTCGGGGAGGAGAGACCCCACTGGAGGAAGGGGGAAGGGGACGAGATCCCACAGAGGGTAGGGGCACGGGGAGCCCACAGGAGGAAGGGGGACGGGGAGGGGAGTTCCCATAGGGGTAAGGGGGACGGGGAGGAGAGACCACAAAGGAGGAAGGGGGACGGGGAGGAGAGAGGCCACAGGAGGAAGGGGGACGGGGAGGAGGTCCCACAGGTGGAAGGGGGACGGGGAGGAGGTCCCACAGGAGGAAGGGGGACGGGGAGGAGGTCCCACAGGAGGAAGGGGGACGGGGAGGGGAGATCCCACAGGAGGAAGGTGGACGGGGAGGAGAGATCCCACAGGAGGAATGGGGACGGGGAGGAGAGATCCCACAGGAGGAAGGTGGACGGGGAGGGGAGATCCCACAGGAGGAAGGGGGACGGGGGAGAGATCCCACAGGAGGAAGGGGGACGGGTGGGAGAGATCCCACAGGGGGAAGGGGGACGGGTTGGAGAGATCCCACAGGGGGAAGGGGGACGGGCATGAGAGACCCCACAGGGGGTCGGGGACGGGGAGGGGAGATCCCACAGGGGGAAGGGGGACAGGGAGGGGAGATCCCACAGGGGGTAGGGGCACGGGGAGCCCACAGGGGAAGGGGGACGTGGATGAGAGAGCCCAAAGGAGGAAGGGGGACAGAGAGGAGAGACCCCAAAGGAGGAAGGGGGACGGGGCCGAGAGACCCCACAGGAGGAAGGGGGACGGGGAGGAGATATCCCACAGGAGGAAGGGGGACGGGGAGGTGATATCCCACTGGAGGAAGGGGGAAGGGGACGAGATCCCACAGGAGGAAGGGGGACGGGGCTGAGAGATCCCACAGGAGGAAGGTGGACGGGGCCGAGAGATCCCACAGGGGGAAGGTGGACGGGAAATGATCCCACAGGAGGAAGGGGGACGGGCAGGAGAGACCCCACAGGAGGAAGGGGGACGGGCAGGAGAGACCCCACAGGAGGAAGGGGGACGGGGAGGAGAGACCCCACAGGAGGTAGGGGGACGGGGAGGAGAGTCCCCACAGGCGGAAGGGGGACGGGGAGGAGAGACACCAGAGGAGGAAGGGGGACGGGCAGGAGAGACCCCACAGGAGGAAGGGGGACGGGCAGGAGAGTCCCCACAGGAGGATGGGGGACGGGCAGGAGAGTCCCCACAGGAGGATGGGGGACGGGCAGGAGAGATCACACAGGAGGAAGGGGGATGGGCAGGAGATGCCACAGGAGGAAGGGGGACGGGTAGGGGAGTTCCCACAGGAGGAAGGGGGACGGGGAGGGGAGATCCCAAAGGAGGAAGAGGGACGGGGAGCTGAGATCCCACAGGAGGAAGGGGGACGGGGAGGGGAGACACCACAGGAGGACTGGGGACGGGGAGGGGAGATCCCACAGGAGGAGGGGGGACGGGGAGGGGAGACCCCACAGGAGGAAGAGGGACGGAGCCGAGAGACCCCACAGGAAGAAGGGGGACGGGGAGGAGAGACCCCACAGGAGAAAGGGGGACGGGGAGGAGAGATCGCACAGGAGGGAGGAGGAAGGGGACGAGTCCCCACAGGGGGAGTGGCCGAGAGACCCCACAGGCAGAAGGGGGTCGGGGAGGAGAGACCCCACAGGCGGAAGGGGGACGGGGAGGAGACCCCACAGGAGGAAGGGGGACGGGGAGGGGAGTTCCCATAGGGGTAAGGGGGACGGGGAGGAGAGACCACAAAGGAGGAAGGGGGACGGGGAGGAGAGAGGCCACAGGAGGAAGGGGGACGGGGCCAAGAGACCCCACAGGAGGAATGGGGACGTGGAGGAGAGACCCCACAGGAGGAAGGGGGACGGGGAGGAGAGACCCCACAGGCGGAAGGGGGACGGGGACAAGATCCCACAGGCGGAAGGGGGACGGGGTGGAGAGATCCCACAGGAGGAAGGGGGACGGGGAGGAAATCCCACAGGAAGAAGGGGGACGGGGAGGGGACATCCCACAGAGGGACGGGGAGGAGAGATCCCTCAGGAGGGACGGGAGAACAGATCCCACAGGAGGAAGGTGGATGGGGAAGAGAGATCCCACAGGAGGAAGGGGGACGGGCAGGAGAGATCCCTCAGGAGGAAGGGGGACTGGGAGGAGGGACCCCACAGGAGAAAGGGGGACGGGAGGAGAGATCCCACAGGAGGAAGGGGGATGGGCAATTGAGACCCCACAGGAGGAATGGGGACGGGCAGGAGGGACCCCACAGGAGGAAGGGGGACTGGGAGGAGGGACCCCACAGGAGGAAGGGGGGACTGGGAGGAGGGACCCCACAGGAGGAAGGGGGACGGGGAGGAGGTCCCACAGGAGGAAGGGGGACGGGGAGGAGGTCCACAGGAGGAAGGGGGACGGGGAGGAGGTCCCACAGGAGGAAGGGGGACGGGGAGGGGAGATCCCACAGGAGGAAGGTGGACGGGGAGGAGAGATCCCACAGGAGGAATGGGGACGGGGAGGAGAGATCCCACAGGAGGAAGGTGGACGGGGAGGGGAGATCCCACAGGAGGAAGGGGGACGGGGAGGTGAGATCCCACAGGAGGAAGGGGGACGGGGGAGAGATCCCACAGGAGGAAGGGGGACGGGTGGGAGAGATCCCACAGGGGGAAGGGGGACGGGGGGGAGAGATCCCACAGGGGGAAGGGGGACGGGCATGAGAGACCCCACAGGGGGTCGGGGACGGGGAGGGGAGATCCCACAGGGGGAAGGGGGACAGGGAGGGGAGATCCCACAGGGGGTAGGGGCACGGGGAGCCCACAGGGGAAGGGGGACGTGGAGGAGAGAGCCCAAAGGAGGAAGGGGGACAGGGAGGAGAGACCCAAAGGAGGAAGGGGGACGGGGCCGAGAGACCCCACAGGAGGAAGGGGGACGGGGAGGTGATATCCCACTGGAGGAAGGGGGAAGGGGACGAGATCCCACAGGAGGAAGGGGGACGGGGCCGAGAGATCCCACAGGAGGAAGGTGGACGGGGCCGAGAGATCCCACAGGGGGAAGGTGGACGGGAAAAGATCCCACAGCAGGAAGGGGGACGGGCAGGAGAGACCCCACAGGAGGAAGGGGGACGGGCAGGAGAGACCCCACAGGAGGAAGGGGGACGGGCAGGAGAGACCCCACAGGAGGAAGGGGGACGGGCAGGAGAGTCCCCACAGGAGGATGGGGGACGGGCAGGAGAGTCCCCACAGGAGGATGGGGGACGGGCAGGAGAGATCATACAGGAGGAAGGGGGATGGGCAGGAGATGCCACAGGAGGAAGGGGGACGGGTAGGGGAGTTCCCACAGGAGGAAGGGGGACGGGGAGGGGAGATCCCAAAGGAGGAAGAGGGACGGGGAGCTGAGATCCCACAGGAGGAAGAGGGACGGAGCCGAGAGACCCCACAGGAGGACTGGGGACGGGGAGGGGAGATCCCACAGGAGGAGGGGGGACGGGGAGGGGAGATCGCACAGGAGGGAGGTGGAAGGGGACGAGACCCCACAGGGGGAGTGGCTGAGAGACCCCACAGGCAGAAGGGGGTCGGGGAGGAGAGACCCCACAGGCGGAAGGGGGACGGGGAGGAGAGACCCCAAAGGAGAAAGGGGGACGGGGAGGAGAGACCCCACAGGGGAAAGGAGACGGGGAGGAGAGACCCCACAGGGGAAAGGGGGACGGGGAGGAGAGACCCCACAGGGGGTAGCGGGACGGGGAGGGGAGATCCCACAGGGGGAAGGGGGACGGGGAGCTGAGATCCCACAGGAGGAAGTGGGACGGGGCCGAGAGACCGCACAGGAGGAAGGGGGACGTGGAGGAGAGACCCCACAGGAGGAAGGGGGACGGGGAGGAGAGATCCCACAGGTGGAAGGAGGAAGGGTACGAGATCCCCACAGGAGGAAGGGGGACGGGGGGGAGGGATCCCACAGGGGGAAGGGAGACGGGGGGAGAGACCCCGCAGGGGGAAGGGGGACGGGGAGGAGAGACCCCACAGGGGGTAGGGGTACGGGGAGGGGAGATCCCACAGGGGGAAGGGGGACAGGGAGGGGAGATCCCACAGGGGGAAGGGGGACGGGCAGGAGAGACCCCACAGGAGGAAGGGGGACGGGCAGGAGAGACCCCACAGGAGGAAGGGGGACGGGGAGGAGAGACCCCACAGGAGGTAGGGGGACGGGGAGGAGAGACCCCACAGGGGGAAGGGGGACGGGGAGGAGAGATCCCACAGGCGGAAGGTGGACAGGGAAGCGAGATCCCACAGGATGAAGGTGGATGGGGAGGAGAGATCCCACAGGAGGAAGGTGGACGGGGAGGAGAGTTCCCACTCGAGGAAGGGGGACGGGGAGGAGAGACCCCACAGGAGGAAGGGGGACGGGGAGGAGAGATCCCACAGGAGGAGGGGGACAGGGGAGGAGAGACCCCACAGGAGGAAGGGGGACGGGGAGGAGAGAGCGTACAAGAGGAAGGGAGATGGGGGAGAGATCCCACAGGAGGAAGGGGGCTTGGGGAGAGATCCCACAGGAGGAAGGGGGACGGGGACGAGAGACCCCACAGGGGGAAGGGTGACGGGGAGGAGAGACCCCACAGGTGGAAGGGGGACGGGGAGGAGACCCCACAGGAGGAAGGGGGACGGGGAGGGGAGTTCCCATAGGGGTAAGGGGGACGGGGAGGAGAGACCACAAAGGAGGAAGGGGGACGGGGAGGAGAGAGGCCACAGGAGGAAGGGGGACGGGGAGGAGGTCCCACAGGAGGAAGGGGGACGGGGAGGGGAGATCCCACAGGAGGAAGGTGGACGGGGAGGAGAGATCCCACAGGAGGAATGGGGACGGGGAGGAGAGATCCCACAGGAGGAAGGTGGACGGGGAGGGGAGATCCCACAGGAGGAAGGGGGACGGGGAGGTGAGATCCCACAGGAGGAAGGGGGACGGGGGAGAGATCCCACAGGAGGAAGGGGGACGGGTGGGAGAGATCCCACAGGGGGAAGGGGGACGGGGGGGAGAGATCCCACAGGGGGAAGGGGGACGGGGATGAGAGACCCCACAGGGGGTCGGGGACGGGGAGGGGAGATCCCACAGGGGGAAGGGGGACAGGGAGGGGAGATCCCACAGGGGGTAGGGGCACGGGGAGCCCACAGGGGAAGGGGGACGTGGAGGAGAGAGCCCAAAGGAGGAAGGGGGACAGGGAGGAGAGACCCCAAAGGAGGAAGGGGGACGGGGCCGAGAGACCCCACAGGAGGAAGGGGGACGGGGAGGAGATATCCCACAGGAGGAAGGGGGACGGGGAGGTGATATCCCACTGGAGGAAGTGGGAAGGGGACGAGATCCCACAGGAGGAAGGGGGACGGGGCCGAGAGATCCCACAGGAGGAAGGTGGACGGGGCCGAGAGATCCCACAGGGGGAAGGTGGACGGGAAAAGATCCCACAGGAGGAAGGGGGACGGGCAGGAGAGACCCCACAGGAGGAAGGGGGACGGGCAGGAGAGACCCCACAGGAGGAAGGGGGACGGGGAGGAGAGACCCCACAGGAGGTAGGGGGACGGGGAGGAGAGTCCCCACAGGCGGAAGGGGGACGGGGAGGAGAGACACCAGAGGAGGAAGGGGGACGGGCAGGAGAGACCCCACAGGAGGAAGGGGGACGGGCAGGAGAGTCCCCACAGGAGGATGGGGGACGGGCAGGAGAGTCCCCACAGGAGGATGGGGGACCGGCAGGAGAGATCACACAGGAGGAAGGGGGATGGGCAGGAGATGCCACAGGAGGAAGGGGGACGGGTAGGGGAGTTCCCACAGGAGGAAGGGGGACGGGGAGGGGAGATCCCAAAGGAGGAAGAGGGACGGGGAGCTGAGATCCCACAGGAGGAAGGGGGACGGGGAGGGGAGACACCACAGGAGGACTGGGGACGGGGAGGGGAGATCCCACAGGAGGAGGGGGGACGGGGAGGGGAGACCCCACAGGAGGAAGAGGGACGGAGCCGAGAGACCCCACAGGAGGAAGGGGGACGGGGAGGAGAGACCCCACAGGAGAAAGGGGGACGGGGAGGAGAGATCGCACAGGAGGGAGGAGGAAGGGGACGAGACCCCACAGGGGGAGTGGCCGAGAGACCCCACAGGCAGAAGGGGGTCGGGGAGGAGAGACCCCACAGGCGGAAGGGGGACGGGGAGGAGAGACCCCAAAGGAGAAAGGGGGACGGGGAGGAGAGACCCCAAAGGGGAAAGGAGACGGGGAGGAGAGACCCCACAGGGGAAAGGGGGACGGGGAGGAGAGACCCCACAGGGGGTAGCGGGACGGGGAGGGGAGATCCCACAGGGGGAAGGGGGACGGGGAGCTGAGATCCCACAGGAGGAAGGGGGACGGGGCCGAGAGACCGCACAGGAGGAAGGGGGACGGGGAGGAGAGATCCCACAGGTGGAAGGAGGAAGGGTACGAGATCCCACAGGAGGAAGGGGGACGGGGGGGAGGGATCCCACAGGGGGAAGGGAGACGGGGGGAGAGACCCCGCAGGGGAAGGGGGACGGGGAGGAGATACCACACAGCGGAAAGGGGACGGGGAGGAGAGACACCAAAGGGGGAAGGGGGACGGGGAGGAGAGACCCCACAGGGGGTAGGGGGACGGGGAGGGGAGATCCCACAGGGGGAAGGGGGACAGGGAGGGGAGATCCCACAGGGGGAAGGGGGACGGGCAGGAGAGACCCCACAGGAGGAAGGGGGACGGGCAGGAGAGACCCCACAGGAGGAAGGGGGACGGGGAGGAGAGACCCCACAGGAGGTAGGGGGACGGGGAGGAGAGTCCCCACAGGCGGAAGG
>NW_026780776.1:0-25504 GCF_030144855.1 Hypanus sabinus
TATACAGTGACAGACCCGTCCCCACCGGTACCGTACCCCCAGTGTTATACAGTGACAGACCCGTCCCCACCGGTACTGTACCCCAGTGTTATACAGTGACAGTCCCATCCCCACCAGTACCGTACCACAGTGTTATACAGTGACAGACCCGTCCCCACCGGTACTGTACCCCAGTGGTACACTGTGACAGACCCGTCCTCACTGGTACCATACCCCGGTGTTATACAGTGACAGACCCGTCCCCACTGGTACTGTACTCCCTGTTACACAGTGACAGACCCATCCCCACCAGTACTGTACCCCAGTGTTACACAGTGACAGACCCGTTCCCACCGGTACAGTACCCCGATGTTACACAGTGACAGACCCATCCCCACCGGTACTGTACCCCAGTATTACACAGTGACAGACCCGTCCCCACCACTACAGTACCCCGGTGTTATACACTGACAGACCCGTCCCTACCGGTACTGTACCCCAGTGTTATACAGTGACAGACCCGTCCCCACCAGTACCGTACCACGGTGTTACACAGTGACAGACCCATCCCCACCAGTACCGTACCCCGGTGTTATACAGTGACAGACCCATCCCCACCAGTACCGTACCCCAGTGTTATACAGTGACAGACCCGTCCCCACCAGTACCGTACCACGGTGTTATACAGTGACAGACCCGTAGCCACCAGTACCGTACCACGGTGTTATACAGTGACAGACCCGTCCCCACCGGTACTATATCCTGGTGTTATACAGTGACAGACCCGTCCCCTGGTACCGTACCCTAGTGTTACACTGTGATAGGCCCGACCCTACCGGTACCATACCCCGGTGTTACACAGTGACAGACCCATCCCCACCAGTACTGTACCCCAGTGTTACACAGTGACAGACCCGTTCCCACCGGTACCATACCCAAATGTTACACAGTGACAGAACCATCCCCACCGGTACTGTACCCCAGTGTTACACAGAGACAGACCCATTCCCACCGGTACCGTACCCCGATGTTACACAGTGACAGCCCGTCCCCACCAGTACAGTACCCCGGTGTTATACACTGACAGACCCGTCCCCACCGGTACCGTACCCCAGTGTTATACAGTGACAGACCCGTCCCCACCGGTTCTGTACCCCAGTGTTACACTGTGACAGACCCGTCCTCACTGGTACCATACCCCGGCGTTATACAGTGAAAGACCCGTCACCACCGGTACTATACTCCGGTGATGTACAGTGACAGGCCCGTCCCCACCTGTACCGTACCCCGGTGTTATACAGGGGAAGACCAGTCCCAACCGGTACTATACACCGCTGATATACAGTGACAAACCCGTCCCCTGGTACCGTACCCTAGTGTTACACGGTGACAGACCCGACCCCACCGGTACCGTACCCCGGTGTTATACAGTGACAGACCCGTCCCCAACAGTACCGTACCCCGGTGTTATACAGTGACAGACCCATCCCCTATCGGTACCGTACCCCGGTATTATACAGTGACAGACCCGTCCGCACCGGTACTATACCCTGGTGTTATACAGTGACAGACCCGTCCCCTGGTACCGTACCCTAGTGTTACACTGTGATAGACCCGACCCTACCGGTACCGTACTCCGGTGTTACACAGTGACAGACCCATCCCCACCAGTACTGTACCCCGGTGTTACACAGTGACAGACCCATCCCCACCGGTACCGTACCCCGATGTTACACAGTGACAGACCCGTCCACACCAGTACAGTACCCCGGTGTTATACACTGACAGACCCGTCCCCACTGGTACTGTACCCCGGTGTTACATAGTGACAGACCTGTCCCCACCGGTACCGTACCCCAGTGTTATACAGTGACAGACCCGTCCCCACCGGTACAGTACCCCCAGTGTTATACAGTGACAGACCCGTCCCCACCGGTACTGTACCCCAGTGTTATACAGTGACAGTCCCATCCCCACCAGTACCGTACCACAGTGTTATACAGTGACAGACCCGTCCCCACCGGTACTGTACCCCAGTGGTAGACTGTGACAGACCCGTCCTCACTGGTACCATACCCCGGTGTTATACAGTGACAGACCCGTCCCCACTGGTACTGTACTCCCTGTTACACAGTGACAGACCCATCCCCACCAGTACTGTACCCCAGTGTTACACAGTGACAGACCCGTTCCCACCGGTACAGTACCCCGATGTTACACAGTGACAGACCCATCCCCACCGGTACTGTACCCCAGTATTACACAGTGACAGACCCATCCCCACCAGTACCGTACCCCAGTGTTATACAGTGACAGACCCGTCCCCACCAGTACCGTACCACGGTGTTATACAGTGACAGACCCGTCCCCACCAGTACCGTACCACGGTGTTATACAGTGACAGACCCGTCCCCACCGGTACTATATCCTGGTGTTATACAGTGACAGACCCGTCCCCTGGTACCGTACCCTAGTGTTACACTGTGATTGACCCGACCCTACCGGTACCATACCCCGGTGTTACACAGTGACAGACCCATCCCCACCAGTACTGTACCCCAGTGTTACACAGTGACAGACCCGTTCCCACCGGTACCATACCCAAATGTTACACAGTGACAGAACCATCCCCACCGGTACTGTACCCCAGTGTTACACAGAGACAGACCCATTCCCACCGGTACCGTACCCTGATGTTACACAGTGACAGCTCGTCCCCACCAGTACAGTACCCCGGTGTTATACACTGACAGACCCGTCCCCACCAGTACAGTACCCCGGTGTTATACAGTGACAGACCCGTCCCCACCGGTACAGTACCCCCAGTGTTATACAGTGACAGACCCGTCCCCACCGGTACTGTACCCCAGTGTTATACAGTGACAGTCCCATCCCCACCAGTACCGTACCACAGTGTTATACAGTGACAGACCCGTCCCCACCGGTACTGTACCCCAGTGGTACACTGTGACAGACCCGTCCTCACTGGTACCATACCCCGGTGTTATACAGTGAAAGACCTGTCCCCACAGGTACTGTACCCTGGTGTTATACAGTGACAGACCCGTCCCCACTGGTACTGTACTCCCTGTTACACAGTGACAGACCCATCCCCACCAGTACTGTACCCCAGTGTTACACAGTGACAGACCCGTTCCCACCGGTACAGTACCCCGATGTTACACAGTGACAGACCCATCCCCACTGGTACTGTACCCCAGTACTACACAGTGACAGACCCGTCCCCACCAGTACAGTACCCCGGTGTTATACACTGACAGACCCGTCCCTACCGGTACTGTACCCCAGTGTTATACAGTGACAGACCCGTCCCCACCAGTACCGTACCACGGTGTTACTCAGTGACAGACCCATCCCCACCAGTACCGTACCCCGGTGTTATACAGTGACAGACCCATCCCCACCAGTACCGTACCCCAGTGTTATACAGTGACAGACCCGTCCCCACCAGTACCGTACCACGGTGTTATACAGTGACAGACCCGTCCCCACCACTACCGTACCACGGTGTTCTACAGTGACAGACCCGTCCCCACCGGTACTATATCCTGGTGTTATACAGTGACAGACCCGTCCCCTGGTACCGTACCCTAGTGTTACACTGTGATAGACCCGACCCTACCGGTACCTTACCCCGGTGTTACACAGTGACAGACCCATCCCCACCAGTACTGTACCCCAGTGTTACACAGTGACAGACACGTTCCCACCGGTACCATACCCAAATGTTACACAGTGACAGAACCATCCCCACCGGTACTGTACCCCAGTGTTACACAGAGACAGACCCATTCCCACCGGTACCGTACCCTGATGTTACACAGTGACAATCCGTCCCCACCAGTACAGTACCCCGGTGTTATACACTGACAGACCCGTCCCCACCGGTACCGTACCCCAGTGTTATACAGTGACAGACCCGTCCCCACCGGTACCGTACCCCAGTGTTATACAGTGACAGACCCGTCCCCACCGGTACTGTACCCCAGTGTTACACTGTGACAGACCCGTCCTCACTGGTACCATACCCCGGCGTTATACAGTGAAAGACCCGTCCCCACCGGTACTGTACACCGGTGATATACAGTGACAGGCCCGTCCCCACCAGTACCGTACCCCGGTGTTATACAGTGAAAGACCCGTCCACACCGGTACTGTACACCGCTGATATACAGTGACAAACCCGTCCCCACCAGTACAGTACCCCGGTGTTATACACTGACAGACCCGTCCCCACAAGTACTGTACCCCGGCGTTATACAGTGAAAGACCCGTCCCCACCGGTACCGTACACCGGTGATATACAGTGACAGACCCGTCCCTACCGGTACCGTACCCCAGTGTTATACAGTGACAGACCCGTCCCCACCAGTACCGTACTACGGTGTTACACAGTAACAGACCCGTCCCCACCAGTACCGTACCCCGGTGTTATACAGTGACAGACCCATCCCCACCAGTACCGTACCCCAGTGTTATACAGTGACAGACCCGTCCCCACCAGTACCGTACCACGGTGTTATACACTGACAGACACAACCCCCATCGGTACCGTACGCCGGTGATATACAGTGACAGGCACGTCCCCACCGGTACCGTACCCCGGTGTTATACAGTGACAGACCCGTCCCCACCGGTACTATACCCTGATGTTACACAGAGACAGACCCGTCCCCTGGTACCGTACCCTACTGTTACACTGTGAGAGACCCAACCCCACCGGAACCGTACCCCGGTGTTATACAGTGACAGACCCGTCCCCAACAGTACCGTACCTCGGTGTTATACTGTGACAGACCCATCCCCACCAGTACCGTACCCCGGTGTTATACAGTGACAGACCCGTCCCCACCAGTACTGTACCCTGGTGTTATACAGTGACAGACCCGTCCCCTGGTACCGTACCCTAGTGTTACACTGTGATAGACCCGACCCTACCGGTACCGTACCCCGGTGTTACACAGTGACAGACCCATCCCCACCAGTACTATACCCCAGTGTTACACAGTGACAGACCCGTTCCCACTAGTACAGTACCCCGATGTTACACAGTGACAGACCCATCCCCACCGGTACTGTACCCCAGAGTTACACAGTGACAGACCCGTCCCCACCGGTACCGTACCCCAGTGTTATACAGTGACAGTCCCATCCCCAGCGGTACCGTACCACAGTGTTATACAGTGACAGACCCGTCCCCACCGGTACTGTACCCCAGTGGTACACTGTGACAGACACGTCCTCACTGGTACCATACCCCGGTGTTATACAGTGAAAGACCTGTCCCCACCGGTACTGTACCCTGGTGTTATACAGTGACAGACCGGTCCCCACTGGTACTGTACTCCCTGCTACACAGTGACAGACCCATCCCTAACAGTACCGTGCCCCGGTGTTATACAGTGACAGACCCATCCCCACCAGTACTGTACCCCAGTGTTATACAGTGACAGACCCGTCCCCACTGGTACTGTACCCCAGTGGTACACTGTGACAGACCCGTCCTCACTGGTACCATACCCCGGTGTTATACAGTGAAAGACATGTCCCCACCGGTACTGTACCCTGGTGTTATACAGTGACAGACCGGTCCCCACTGGTACTGTACTCCCTGTTACACAGTGACAGACCAATCCCCACCAGTACCATACCCCAGTGCTACACAGTGACAGTCCCGTCCCTTCCAGTACCGTGCCCCGGTGTTATACAGTGACAGACCCGTCCCCACCGGTACCGTGCCCCGGTTTTATACAGTGACAGACCCATCCCCACCAGTACTGTACCACGGTGTTACACAGTGACGGACCCGTCCCCACCAGTACAGAACCCCCGTGTTATACAGTGACAGACCAATCCCCACCAGTACCGTACCTCACTGTTATACAGTGACAGACCCGTCCCCACCAGTACCGTACCACGGTGTTATACAGTGACAGACCCATCCCTAACAGTACCGTGCCCCGGTGTTATACAGTGACAGACCCATCCCCACCAGTACTGTACCCCAGTGTTACACAGTGACAGACCCGTTCCCACCGGTACAGTACCCCGATGTTACACAGTGACAGACCCATCCCCACCGGTACTGTACCCCAGTGTTACACAGGGACAGACCCGTCCCCACCAGTACAGAACCCCGGTGTTATACACTGACAGACCGGTCCCTACCGGTACCGTACCCCAGTGTTATACAGTGACAGACCCGTCCCCACCAGTACCGTACCACGGTGTTAGACAGTGACAGACCCGTCCCCACCGGTACTATACCCTGGTGTTACACAGAGACAGACCCGTCCCCTGGTACCGTACCCTAGTGTTACACAGAGAGAGACCCAACCCCACCGGTACCGTACCCCGGTGTTACACAGTGACCGACCCATCCCCACCAGTACTGTACCCCAGTGTTACAGTGCTATACAGTGACAGACCCGTCCCCACCGGTACTGTACCCTAGTGTTACACTGTGACAAACCCGTCCTCACTGGTACCATACCCCGGTGTTATACAGTGAAAGACCCGTCCCCACCGGTACCGTACCCCGGTGTTATACAGTGACAGACCCGTCCCCACCAGTACTCTACCCCAGTGGTACACTGTGACAGACCCGTCCTCACTGGTACCATACCCGGGTGTTATACACTGAAAGACCTGTCCCCACCGGTACTGTACCCTGGTATTATACAGTGACAGACCCGTCCCTTGGTACCGTACCCTAATGTTACACTGTGATAGACCCGACCCTACCGGTACCGTACTCCGGTGTTACACAGTGACAGACCCATCCCCACCAGTACTGTTCCCCAGTGTTACACAGTGACAGACCCATCCCCACCGGTACTGTACCCCAGTGTTACACAGTGACAGACCCGTCCCCACCAGTACAGTACCCCAGTGTTATACACTGACAGACCCGTCCCTACCGTTACCGTACCCCAGTGTTATACAGTGACAGACCCGTCCCCACCAGTACTGTACCCCAGTGTTACACGGTGACAGACCCGTCCTCACTGGTACCATACCACGGTTTTATACAGTGAAAGACCCGTCCCCACCGGTACCGTACACCGGTGATATACAGTGACAGACCCGTCCCTACCGGTACCGTACCCCAGTGTTATACAGTGACAGACCCGTCCCCACCAGTACCGTACTACGGTGTTACACAGTAACAGACCCGTCCCCACCAGTACCGTACCCCGGTGTTATACAGTGACAGACCCGTCCCCACCAGTACCGTACCACGGTGTTATACACTGACAGACACAACCCCCATCGGTACCGTATGCCGGTGATATACAGTGACAGGCACGTCCCCACCGGTACCGTACCCCGGTGTTATACAGTGACAGACCCGTCCCCACCGGTACTATACCCTGATGTTACACAGAGACAGACCCGTCCCCTGGTACCGTACCCTACTGTTACACTGTGAGAGACCCAACCCCACCGGTACCGTACCCCGGTGTTATACAGTGACAGACCCGTCCCCAACAGTACCGTACCTCGGTGTTATACTGTGACAGACCCATTCCCACCAGTACCGTACCCCGGTGTTATACAGTGACAGACCCGTCCCCACCAGTACTGTACCCTGGTGTTATACAGTGACAGACCCGTCCCCTGGTACCGTACCCTAGTGTTACACTGTGATAGACCCGACCCTACCGGTACCGTACCCCGGTGTTACACAGTGACAGACCCATCCCCACCAGTACTATACCCCAGTGTTACACAGTGACAGACCCGTTCCCACTAGTACAGTACCCCGATGTTACACAGTGACAGACCCATCCCCACCGGTACTGTACCCCAGTGTTACACAGTGACAGACCCGTCCCCACCGGTACCGTACCCCAGTGTTATACAGTGACAGTCCCATCCCCAGCGGTACCGTACCACAGTGTTATACAGTGACAGACCCGTCCCCACCGGTACTGTACCCCAGTGGTACACTGTGACAGACCCGTCCTCACTGGTACCATACCCCGGTGTTATACAGTGAAAGACCTGTCCCCACCGGTACTGTACCCTGGTGTTATACAGTGACAGACCGGTCCCCACTGGTACTGTACTCCCTGCTACACAGTGACAGACCCATCCCTAACAGTACCGTGCCCCGGTGTTATACAGTGACAGACCCATCCCCACCAGTACTGTACCCCAGTGTTACACAGTGACAGACCCGTTCCCACCGGTACAGTACCCCGATGTTACACAGTGACAGACCCATCCCCACCGGTACTGTACCCCAGTGTTACACAGGGACAGACCCGTCCCCACCAGTACTGTACCCTGGTGTTACACAGTGATAGACCCGTCCCCTGGTACCGTACCCCGGTGTTATACAGTGACAGACCCGTCCCCAACAGTACTGTACCCCGGTGTTACACTGTGATAGACCCGACCCCACCGGTACCGTACCCAGGTGTTACACAGTGACAGACCGGTCCCCACCAGTACAGTACCCCGGTGTTATACACTGACAGACCCGTCCCCACCGGTACTGTACCACGGTGTTACATACTGACAGACCTGTCCCCACCGGTACCATACCCCAGTGTTATACAGTGACAGACCCGTCCACACCGGTACAGTAGCCCCAGTGTTATACAGTGACAGACCCGTCCCCACCGTTACTGTACCCCAGTGTTATACAGTGACAGTCCCGTCCCCACCGGTACCGTACCACAGTGTTATACAGTGACAGACCCGTCCCCACCGGTACTCTACCCCAGTGGTACACTGTGACAGACCCGTCCTCACCGGTACCGTACCCCGGTGCTATAGAGTGAAAGACCTGTCCCCACCGGTACTGTACCCTGGTGTTATACAGTGACAGACCCGTCCCCTGGTACCCTACCCTAGTGTTACACTGTGATAGACTCGACCCTACCGGTACCGTACTCCGGTGTTACACAGTGACAGACCCATCCCCACCAGTACTGTAACCCAGTGTTACACAGTGACAGACCCGTCCCCACCGGTACAGTACCCCGATGTTACACAGTGACAGACCCATCCCCACCAGTACTGTACCCCAGTGTTACACAGTGACAGACCCATTCCCACCGGTACAGTACCCCGATGTTATACAGTGACAGACCCATCCCCACCGGCACTGTACCCCAGTGTTACACAGTGACAGACCCGGCCCCACCAGTACAGTACCCCGGTGTTATACACTGACAGACCCGTCCCTACTGTTACCGTACCCCAGTGTTATAAAGTGACAGACCCGTCCCCACCGGTACTGTACCCCAGTGTTACACTGTGACAGACCCGTCCACACTGGTACAATACCCCGGTTTTATACAGTGACAGTCCCGTCCCCACCAGTACCGTACTACGGTGTTACACAGTAACAGAACCATCCACACCAGTACCGTACCCCGGTGTTATACAGTGACAGACCCGTCCCCACCAGTACCGTACCCCAGTGTTATACAGTGACAGACCCGTCCCCACCAGAACCGTACCACGGTGTTATACAGTGACAGACCCAACCCCCATCGGTACCGTACACCGGTGATATACAGTGACAGGCACGTCCCCACCGGTACCGTACCCCGGTGTTATACAGTGACAGACCCGTCCCCACCAGCATCGGACCACAGTTTTATACTGTGACAGACCCATCCCCACCAGTACCGTACCCCGGTGTTATACAGTGACAGACACGTCCCCACCAGTACTGTACCCAGGTGTTATACAGTGACAGACCCGTTCCCACCGGTACAGTACCCCAATGTTACACAGTGACAGACCCATCCCCACCAGTACCGTACCCCAGTGTTATACAGTGACAGACCCGTCCCCACCAGTACCGTACCACGGTGTAATACAGTGACAGACCCGTCCCCACCAGTACTATACACTGGTGTTACACAGAGACAGACCCGTCCCCTGGTACCGTACCCTACTGTTACACTGTGAGAGACCCAACCCCACCGGTTCCATACCCCGGTGCTATACAGTGAAAGACCTGTCCCCACCGGTACTGTACCCTGGTGTTATACAGTGACAGACCCGTCCCCTGGTACCCTACCCTAGTGTTACACTGTGATAGACTCGACCCTACCGGTACCGTACTCCGGTGTTACACAGTGACAGACCCATCCCCACCAGTACTGTAACCCAGTGTTACACAGTGACAGACCCGTCCCCACCGGTACAGTACCCCGATGTTACACAGTGACAGACCCATCCCCACCAGTACTGTACCCCAGTGTTACACAGTGACAGACCCATTCCCACCGGTACAGTACCCCGATGTTATACAGTGACAGACCCATCCCCACCGGCACTGTACCCCAGTGTTACACAGTGACAGACCCGGCCCCACCAGTACAGTACCCCGGTGTTATACACTGACAGACCCGTCCCTACCGTTACCGTACCCCAGTGTTATACAGTGACAGACCCGTCCCCACCGGTACTGTACCCCAGTGTTACACTGTGACAGACCCGTCCACACTGGTACAATACCCCGGTTTTATACAGTGACAGACCCGTCCCCACCAGTACCGTACTACGGTGTTACACAGTAACAGAACCATCCACACCAGTACCGTACCCCGGTGTTATACAGTGACAGACCCGTCCCCACCAGTACCGTATCCCAGTGTTATACAGTGACAGACCCGTCCCCACCAGAACCGTACCACGGTGTTATACAGTGACAGAACCAACCCCCATCGGTACCGTACACCGGTGATATACAGTGACAGGCACGTCCCCACCGGTACCGTACCCCGGTGTTATACAGTGACAGACCCGTCCCCACCAGTACCGGACCACAGTGTTATACTGTGACAGACCCATCCCCACCAGTACCGTACCCCGGTGTTATACAGTGACAGACCCGTCCCCACCAGTACTGTACCCAGGTGTTATACAGTGACAGACCCGTTCCCACCGGTACAGTACCCCGATGTTGCACAGTGACAGACCCATCCCCACCAGTACCGTACCCCAGTGTTATACAGTCACAGACCCGTCCCCACCAGTACCGTACCACGGTGTAATACAGTGACAGACCCGTCCCCACCAGGACTATACACTGGTGTTACACAGAGACAGACCCGTCCCCTGGTACCGTACCCTACTGTTACACTGTGAGAGACCCAACCCCACCGGTTCCGTACCCCGGCGTTATACAGTGACAGACCCGTCCCCACCAGTACCGTACCATGCTGTTATACTGTGACAGACCCATCGCCACCAGTACCGTACCCCGGTGTTATACAGTGACAGACCCGTCCCCACCAGTACTGTACCCTGGTGTTATACAGTGACAGACCCGTTCCCACCGGTACAGTACCCCGATGTTACACAGTGACAGACCCATCCCCACCAATACCGTACCCCAGTGTTATACAGTGACAGACCCGTCCCCACCAGTACCGTACCACGGTGTAATACAGTGACAGACCCGTCCCCACCAGTACTAGACACTGGTGTTACACAGAGACAGACCCGTCCCCTGGTACCGTACCCTACTGTTACACTGTGAGAGACCCAACCCCACCGGTTCCGTACCCCGGTGTTATACAGTGACAGACCCGTCCCCACCAGTACCGTACCATGGTGTTATACTGTGACAGACCCATCCCCACCAGTACCGTACCCCGGTGTTATACAGTGACAGACCCGTCCCCACCAGTACTGTACCCTGGTGTTATACAGTGACAGACCCGTTCCCACCGGTACAGTACCCCGATGTTACACAGTGACAGACCCATCCCCACCAGTACTGTACCCCAGTGTTACACAGTGACAGACCAGTTCCCACCGGTACAGTACCCCGATGTTACACAGTGACATACCCATCCCCACCGGTACTGTACCCCAGTGTTACACAGTGACAGACCCATCCCCACCGGTACTGTACCCCAGTGTTACACAGTGACAGACCCGTCCCCACCAGTACAGTACCCCGGTGTTATACACTGACAGACCCGACCCTACTGTTACCGTACCCCAGTGTTATACAGTGACAGACCCGTCCCCACCGGTACTGTACCCCAGAGTTACACTGTGACAGACCCGTCCTCACTGGTACAATACCCCGGTTTTATACAGTGACAGACCCGTCCCAACCAGTACCGTACTACGGTGTTACACAGTAACAGAACCATCCACACCAGTACCGTAGCCCGGTGTTATACAGTGACAGACCCATCCCCACCGGTACTGTACCCCAGTGTTACACTGTGACAGACCCGTCCTCACTGGTACCATACCCCGGTGTTATACAGTGAAAGACCCGTCCCCACCGGTACCGTACACCGGTGATATACAGTGACAGGCCCGTCGCCACCGGTACCGTACCCCGGTGTTATACAGTGACAGACCCGTCCCCACCGGTACTCTACCCCAGTGCTACACTGTGACAGACCCGTCCTCACCAGTACCATACCCCGGTGCTATAGAGTGAAAGACCTGTCCCCACCGGTACTGTACCCTGGTGTTATACAGTGACAGACCGGTCCCCTGGTACCCTACCCTAGTGTAACACTGTGACAGACCCGTCCTCACTGGTACAATACCCCGGTTTTATACAGTGACAGACCCGTCCCCACCAGTACCGTACTACGGTGTTACACAGTGACAGATCCGTCCCCACCGGTACCGTACCACAGTGCTATACAGTGACAGACCCGTCCCCACCGGTACTCTACCCCAGTGGTACACTGTGACAGACCCGTCCTCACCGGTACCGTACCCCGGTGCTATAGAGTGAAAGACCTGTCCCCACCGGTACTGTACCCTGGTGTTATACAGTGACAGACCCGTCCCCTGGTACCCTACCCTAGTGTAACACTGTGATAGACCCGACCCTACCGGTACCGTACTCCGGTGTTACACAGTGACAGACCCATCCCCACCAGTACTGTACCCCAGTGTTACACAGTGACAGACCCGTCCCCACCGGTACAGTACCCCGATGTTACACAGTGACAGACCCATCCCCACCAGTACTGTACCCCAGTGTTACACAGTGACAGACCCATTCCCACCGGTACAGTACCCCGATGTTATACAGTGACAGACCCATCCCCACCGGCACTGTACCCCAGTGTTACACAGTGACAGACCCGGCCCCACCAGTACAGTACCCCGGTGTTATACACTGACAGACCCGTCCCTACCGTTACCGTACCCCAGTGTTATACAGTGACAGACCCGTCCCCACCGGTACTGTACCCCAGTGTTACACTGTGACAGACCCGTCCACACTGGTACAATACCCCGGTTTTATACAGTGACAGACCCGTCCCCACCAGTACCGTACTACGGTGTTACACAGTAACAGAACCATCCACACCAGTACCGTACCCCGGTGTTATACAGTGACAGACCCGTCCCCACCAGTACCGTATCCCAGTGTTATACAGTGACAGACCCGTCCCCACCAGAACCGTACCACGGTGTTATACAGTGACAGAACCAACCCCCATCGGTACCGTACACCGGTGATATACAGTGACAGGCACGTCCCCACCGGTACCGTACCCCGGTGTTATACAGTGACAGACCCGTCCCCACCAGTACCGGACCACAGTGTTATACTGTGACAGACCCATCCCCACCAGTACCGTACCCCGGTGTTATACAGTGACAGACCCGTCCCCACCAGTACTGTACCCAGGTGTTATACAGTGACAGACCCGTTCCCACCGGTACAGTACCCCGATGTTGCACAGTGACAGACCCATCCCCACCAGTACCGTACCCCAGTGTTATACAGTGACAGACCCGTCCCCACCAGTACCGTACCACGGTGTAATACAGTGACAGACCCGTCCCCACCAGGACTATACACTGGTGTTACACAGAGACAGACCCGTCCCCTGGTACCGTACCCTACTGTTACACTGTGAGAGACCCAACCCCACCGGTTCCGTACCCCGGCGTTATACAGTGACAGACCCGTCCCCACCAGTACCGTACCATGCTGTTATACTGTGACAGACCCATCGCCACCAGTACCGTACCCCGGTGTTATACAGTGACAGACCCGTCCCCACCAGTACTGTACCCTGGTGTTATACAGTGACAGACCCGTTCCCACCGGTACAGTACCCCGATGTTACACAGTGACAGACCCATCCCCACCAGTACTGTACCCCAGTGTTACACAGTGACAGACCAGTTCCCACCGGTACAGTACCCCGATGTTCCACAGTGACATACCCATCCCCACCGGTACTGTACCCCAGTGTTACACAGTGACAGACCCATCCCCACCGGTACTGTACCCCAGTGTTACACAGTGACAGACCCGTCCCCACCAGTACAGTACCCCGGTGTTATACACTGACAGACCCGACCCTACTGTTACCGTACCCCAGTGTTATACAGTGACAGACCCGTCCCCACCGGTACTGTACCCCAGAGTTACACTGTGACAGACCCGTCCTCACTGGTACAATACCCCGGTTTTATACAGTGACAGACCCGTCCCCACCAGTACCGTACTACGGTGTTACACAGTAACAGAACCATCCACACCAGTACCGTAGCCCGGTGTTATACAGTGACAGACCCATCCCCACCGGTACTGTACCCCAGTGTTACACTGTGACAGACCCGTCCTCACTGGTACCATACCCCGGTGTTATACAGTGAAAGACCCGTCCCCACCGGTACCGTACACCGGTGATATACAGTGACAGGCCCGTCGCCACCGGTACCGTACCCCGGTGTTATACAGTGACAGACCCGTCCCCACCGGTACTCTACCCCAGTGGTACACTGTGACAGACCCGTCCTCACCGGTACCGTACCCCGGTGCTATAGAGTGAAAGACCTGTCCCCACCGGTACTGTACCCTGGTGTTATACAGTGACAGACCGGTCCCCTGGTACCCTACCCTAGTGTAACACTGTGACAGACCCGTCCTCACTGGTACAATACCCCGGTTTTATACAGTGACAGACCCGTCCCCACCAGTACCGTACTACGGTGTTACACAGTGACAGATCCGTCCCCACCGGTACCGTACCACAGTGCTATACAGTGACAGACCCGTCCCCACCGGTACTCTACCCCAGTGGTACACTGTGACAGACCCGTCCTCACCGGTACCGTACCCCGGTGCTATAGAGTGAAAGACCTGTCCCCACCGGTACTGTACCCTGGTGTTATACAGTGACAGACCCGTCCCCTGGTACCCTACCCTAGTGTAACACTGTGATAGACCCGACCCTACCGGTACCGTACTCCGGTGTTACACAGTGACAGACCCGTCCTCACTGGTACCATACCCCGGTGTTATACAGTGAAAGACCCGTCCCCACCGGTACCGTACACCGGTGATATACAGTGACAGGCCCGTCGCCACCGGTACCGTACCCCGGTGTTATACAGTGACAGACCCGTCCCCACCGGTACTCTACCCCAGTGGTACACTGTGACAGACCCGTCCTCACCGGTACCGTACCCCGGTGCTATAGAGTGAAAGACCTGTCCCCACCGGTACTGTACCCTGGTGTTATACAGTGACAGACCGGTCCCCTGGTACCCTACCCTAGTGTAACACTGTGACAGACCCGTCCTCACTGGTACAATACCCCGGTTTTATACAGTGACAGACCCGTCCCCACCAGTACCGTACTACGGTGTTACACAGTGACAGATCCGTCCCCACCGGTACCGTACCACAGTGCTATACAGTGACAGACCCGTCCCCACCGGTACTCTACCCCAGTGGTACACTGTGACAGACCCGTCCTCACCGGTACCGTACCCCGGTGCTATAGAGTGAAAGACCTGTCCCCACCGGTACTGTACCCTGGTGTTATACAGTGACAGACCTGTCCCCTGGTACCCTACCCTAGTGTAACACTGTGATAGACCCGACCCTACCGGTACCGTACTCCGGTGTTACACAGTGACAGACCCATCCCCACCAGTACTGTACCCCAGTGTTACACAGTGACAGACCCGTCCCCACCGGTACAGTACCCCGATGTTACACAGTGACACACCCATCCCCACCAGTACTGTACCCCAGTGTTACACAGTGACAGACCCATTCCCACCGGTACAGTACCCCGATGTTACACAGTGACAGACCCATCCCCACCGGTACAGTACCCCAGTGTTACACAGTGACAGACCCGTCCCCACCAGTACAGTACCCCGGTGTTATACACTGACAGAACCGTCCCTACCGTTACCGTACCCCAGAGTTATACAGTGACAGACCCGTCCCCACCGGTACTGTACCCCAGTGTTACACTGTGAGAGACCCGTCCTCACTGGTACAATACCCCGGTTTTATACAGTGACAGACCTGTCCCCACCAGTACCGTACTACGGTGTTACACAGTAACAGAACCATCCACACCAGTACCGTACCCCGGTGTTATACAGTGACAGACCCATCCCCACCAGTACCGTACCCCAGTGTTATACAGTGACAGACCCGTCCCCACCAGAACCGTACCACGGTGTTATACAGTGACAGACCCAACCCCCATCGGTACCGTACACCGGTGATATACAGTGACAGGCACGTCCCCACCGGTACCGTACCCCGGTGTTATACAGTGACAGACCCATCCCCACCAGTACCGTACCACAGTGTTATACAGTGACAGGCACGTCCCCACCGGTACCGTACCCCGGTGTTATACAGTGACAGACCCGTCCCCACCAGTACCGTACCACAGTGTTATACTGTGACAGACCCATCCCCACCAGTACCGTACCCCGGTGTTTTACAGTGACAGACCCGTCCCCACCAGTACTGTACCCAGGTGTTATACAGTGACAGACCCATCCCTACCGTTACCGTACCCCAGAGTTATACAGTGACAGACCCGTCCCCACCGGTACTGTACCCCAGTGTTACACTGTGACAGACCCGTCCTCACTGGCACAATACCCCGGTTTTATACAGTGACAGACCCGTCCCCACCAGTACCGTACTACGGTGTTACACAGTAACAGAACCATCCACACCAGTACCGTACCCCGGTGTTATACAGTGACAGACCCATCCCCACCAGTACCGTACCCCAGTGTTATACAGTGACAGACCCGTCCCCACCAGAACCGTACCACGGTGTTATACAGTGACAGACCCAACCCCCATCGGTACCGTACACCGGTGATATACAGTGACAGGCACGTCCCCACCGGTACCGTACCTCGGTGTTATACAGTGACAGACCCGTCCCCACCAGTACCGTACCATGGTGTTATACTGTGGCAGACCCATCCCCACCAGTACCGTACCCCGGTGTTATACAGTGACAGACCCGTCCCCACCAGTACTGTGCCCAGGTGTTATACAGTGACAGTCCCGTCCCCACCGGTACCGTACCACAGTGTTATACAGTGACAGACCCGTCCCCACCGGTACTCTACCCCAGTGGTACACTGTGACAGGACCCGTCCTCACCGGTACCGTACCCCGGTGCTATACAGTGAAAGACCTGTCCCCACCGGTACTGTACCCTGGTGTTATACAGTGACAGACCCGTCCCCTGGTACCCTACCCTAGTGTTACACTGTGATAGACTCGACCCTACCGGTACCGTACTCCGGTGTTACACAGTGACAGACCCATCCCCACCAGTACTGTACCCCAGTGTTACACAGTGACAGACCCGTCCCCACCGGTACAGTACCCCGATGTTACACAGTGACAGACCCATCCACACCAGTACTGTACCCCAGTGTTACACAGTGACAGACCCATTCCCACCGGTACAGTACCCCGATGTTATACAGTGACAGACCCATCCCCACCGGCACTGTACCCCAGTGTTACACAGTGACAGACCCGGCCCCACCAGTACAGTACCCCGGTGTTATACAATGACAGACCCGTCCCTACCGTTACCGTACCCCAGTGTTATACAGTGACAGACCCGTCCCCACCGGTACTGTACCCCAGTGTTACACTGTGACAGACCCGTCCTCACTGGTACAATACCCCGGTTTTATACAGTGACAGACCCGTCCCCACCAGTACCGTACTACGGTGTTACACAGTAACAGAACCATCCACACCAGTACCGTACCCCGGTGTTATAAAGTGACAGACCCGTCCCCACCAGTACCGTACCCCAGTGTTATACAGTGACAGACCCGTCCCCACCAGAACCGTACCACGGTGTTATACAGTGACAGACCAAACCCCCATCGGTACCGTACACCGGTGATATACAGTGACAGGCACGTCCCCACCGGTACCGTACCCCGGTGTTATACACTGACAGACCCGTCCCCACCAGTACCGTACCACAGTGTTATACTGTGACAGACCCATCCCCACCAGTACCGTACCCCGGTGTTATACAGTGACAGACCCGTCCCCTGGTACCGTACCCTACTGTTACACTGTGAGAGACCCAACCCCACCGGTTCCGTACTCCGGCGTTATACAGTGACAGACCCGTCCCCACCAGTACCGTACCATGGTGTTATACTGTGACAGACCCATCGCCACCAGTACCGTACCCCGGTGTTATACAGTGACAGACCCGTCCCCACCAGTACTGTACCCTGGTGTTATACAGTGACAGACCCGTTCCCACCGGTACAGTACCCCGATGTTACACAGTGACAGACCCATCCCCACCAGTACTGTACCCCAGTGTTACACAGTGACAGAACAGTTCCCACCGGTACAGTACCCCGATGTTACACAGTGACAGACCCGACCCTACTGTTACCGTACCCCAGTGTTATACAGTGACAGACCCGTCCCCACCGGTACTGTACCCCAGAGTTACACTGTGACAGACCCGTCCTCACTGGTACAATACCCCGGTTTTATACAGTGACAGACCCGTCCCCACCAGTACCGTACTACGGTGTTACACAGTAACAGAACCATCCACACCAGTACCGTAGCCCGGTGTTATACAGTGACAGACCCATCCCCACCAGTACTGTACCCCAGTGTTACACTGTGACAGACCCGTCCTCACTGGTACCATACCCCGGTGTTATACAGTGAAAGACCCGTCCCCACCGGTACCGTACACCAGTGATATACAGTGACAGGCCCGTCGCCACCGGTACCGTACCCCGGTGTTATACAGTGACAGACCCGTCCCGACCGTTACTGTACCCCAGTGTTATACAGTGACAGATCCGTCCCCACCGGTACCGTACCACAGTGCTATACAGTGACAGACCCGTCCCCACCGGTACTCTACCCCAGCGGTACACTGTGACAGACCCGTCCTCATCGGTACCGTACCCCGGTGCTATAGAGTGAAAGACCTGTCCCCACCGGTACTGTACCCTGGTGTTATACAGTGACAGACCCGTCCCCTGGTACCCTACCCTAGTGTTACACTGTGATAGACCCGACCCTACCGGTACCGTACTCCGGTGTTACACAATGACAGACCCATCCCCACCAGTACTGTACCCCAGTGTTACACAGTGACAGACCCGTCCCCACCGGTACAGTACCCCGATGTTACACAGTGACACACCCATCCCCACCAGTACTGTACCCCAGTGTTACACAGTGACAGACCCATTCCCACCGGTACAGTACCCCGATGTTACACAGTGACAGACCCATCCCCACCGGTACAGTACCCCAGTGTTACACAGTGACAGACCCGTCCCCACCAGTACAGTACCCCGGTGTTATACACTGACAGACCCTTCCCTACCGTTACCGTACCCCAGAGTTATACAGTGACAGACCCGTCCCCACCGGTACTGTACCCCAGTGTTACACTGTGACAGACCCGTCCTCACTGGTACAATACCCCGGTTTTATACAGTGACAGACCCGTCCCCACCAGTATCGTACTACGGTGTTACACAGTAACAGAACCATCCACACCAGTACCGTACCCCGGTGTTATACAGTGACAGACCCATCCCCACCAGTACCGTACCCCAGTGTTATACAGTGACAGACCCGTCCCCACCAGAACCGTACCACGGTGTTATACAGTGACAGACCCAACCCCCATCGGTACCGTACACCGGTGATATACAGTGACAGGCACGTCCCCACCGGTACCGTACCCCGGTGTTATACAGTGACAGACCCGTCCCCACCAGTACCGTACCATGGTGTTATACTGTGACAGACCCATCCCCACCAGTACCGTACCCCGGTGTTATACAGTGACAGATCCGTCCCCACCGGTACTGTACCACAGTGCTATACAGTGACAGACCCGTCCCCACCGGTACTCTACCCCAGTGGTACACTGTGACAGACCTGTCCTAACCGGTACCGTACCCCGGTGCTATAGAGTGAAAGACCTGTCCCCACCGGTACTGTACCCTGGTGTTATACAGTGACAGACCCGTCCCCTGGTACCCTACCCTAGTGTTACACTGTGATAGACCCGACCCTACCGGTACCGTACTCCGGTGTTACACAGTGACAGACCCATCCCCACCAGTACTGTACCCCAGTGTTACACAGTGACAGACCCGTCCCCACCGGTACAGTACCCCGATGTTACACAGTGACACACACATCCCCACCAGTACTGTACCCCAGTGTTACACAGTGACAGACCCATTCCCACCGCTACAGTACCCCGATGTTACACAGTGACAGACCCATCCCCACCGGTACAGTACCCCAGTGTTACACAGTGACAGACCCGTCCCCACCAGTACAGTACCCCGGTGTTATACACTGACAGACCCGTCCCTACCGTTACCGTACCCCAGAGTTATACAGTGACAGACCCGTCCCCACCGGTACTCTACCCCAGTGGTACACTGTGACAGACTCGTCCTCACTGGTACAATACCCCGGTTTTATACAGTGACAGACCCGTCCCCACCAGTACCGTACTACGGTGTTACACAGTAACAGAACCATCCACACCAGTACCGTACCCCGGTGTTATACAGTGACAGACCCATCCCCACCAGTACCGTACCCCAGTGTTATACAGTGACAGACCCGTCCCCACCAGAACCGTACCACGGTGTTATACAGTGACAGACCCAACCCCCATCATTACCGTACACCGGTGATATACAGTGACAGGCACGTCCCCACCGGTACCGTA
Organism: Hypanus sabinus; assembly: GCF_030144855.1. Taxonomy (NCBI): domain Eukaryota; kingdom Metazoa; phylum Chordata; class Chondrichthyes; order Myliobatiformes; family Dasyatidae; genus Hypanus; species Hypanus sabinus. Next base: position 21,027 of record NW_026780776.1, read on the forward strand.
CCCCGGTGTTATACAGTGACAGACCCGTCCCCACCAGTACTGTACCCAGGTGTTATACAGTGACAGACCCGTTCCCACCGGTACAGTACCCCGATGTTACACAGTGACAGACCCATCCCCACCGGTACTGTACCCCAGTGTTACACAGTGACAGACCAGTTCCCACCGGTACAGTACCCCGATGTTTCACAGTGACAGACCCATCCCCACCGGTACTGTACCCCAGTGTTACACAGTGACAGACCCGTCCCCACCAGTACCGTACCCCAGTGTTATACAGTGACAGACCCGTCCCCACCAGTACCGTACCACAGTGTAATACAGTGACAGACCCAACCACATCGGTACCGTACACCGGTGATATACAGTGACAGGCCCGTCCCCACCGGTACCGTACCCCGGTGTTATACAGTGACAGACCCGTCCCCACCAGTACTATACACTGGTGTTACACAGAGACAGACCAGTCCCCTGGTACCGTACCCTACTGTTACACTGTGAGAGACCCAACCCCACCGGTTCCGTACCCCGGTGTTATACAGTGACAGACTCGTCCCCACCAGTACCGTACCACGGTGTTATACTGTGACAGACCCATCCCCACCAGTACCGTACCCCGGTCTTATACAGTGACAGACCCGTCCCCACCAGTACTGTACCCTGGTGTTATACAGTGACAGACCCGTTCCCACCGGTACAGTACCCCGATGTTACACAGTGACAGACCCATCCCCACCAGTACTGTACCCCAGTGTTACACAGTGACAGACCAGTTCCCACCGGTACAGTACCCCGATGTTACACAGTGACATACCCATCCCCACCGGTACTGTACCCCAATGTTACACAGTGACAGACCCATCCCCACCGGTACTGTACCCCAGTGTTACACAGTGACAGACCCGTCCCCACCAGTACAGTACCCCGGTGTTATACACTGACAGACCCGACCCTACTGTTACCGTACCCCAGTGTTATACAGTGACAGACCCGTCCCCACCGGTACTGTACCCCAGAGTTACACTGTGACAGACCCGTCCTCACTCGTACAATACCCCGGTTTTATACAGTGACAGACCCGTCCCCACCAGTGCCGTACTACGGTGTTACACAGTAACAGAACCATCCACACCAGTACGGTACCCCAGTGTTACACTGTGACAGACCCGTCCTCACTGGTACCATACCCCGGTGTTATACAGTGACAGATCCGTCCCCACCAGTACCGTACCACAGTGTTATACAGTGACAGACCCGTCCCCACCGGTACTCTACCCCAGTGGTACACTGTGACAGACGCGTCCTCACCGGTACCGTACCCCGGTGTTATACAGTGACAGACCCGTCCCCACCAGTACCGTACCCTGGTGTTATACAGTGACAGACCCGTCCCAAACAGTACCGTACCCCGGTGTTATACAGTGACAGACCCGTCCCCACCGTTACTGTACCCCAGTGTTATACAGTGACAGATCCGTCCCCACCAGTACCGTACCACAGTGTTATACAGTGACAGACCCGTCCCCACCGGTACTCTACCCCAGTGGTACACTGTGACAGACCCGTCCTCACCGGTACCGTACCCCGGTGTTATACAGTGACAGACCCGTCCCCACCAGTACCGTACCCTGGTGTTATACAGTGACAGACCCGTCCCAAACAGTACCGTACCCCGGTGTTATACAGTGACAGACCCGTCCCCACCGTTACTGTACCCCAGTGTTATACAGTGACAGATCCGTCCCCACCGGTACCGTACCACAGTGTTATACAGTGACAGACCCGTCCCCACCGGTACTCTACCCCAGTGGTACACTGTGACAGACCCGTCCTCACCGGTACCGTACCCCGGTGCTATAGAGTGAAAGACCTGTCCCCACCGGTACTGTACCCTGGTGTTATACAGTGACCGACCCGTCCCCTGGTACCCTACCCTAGTGTTACACTGTGATAGACCCGACCCTACCGGTACCGTACTCCGGTGTTACACAGTGACAGACCCATCCCCACCAGTACTGTACCCCAGTGGTACACTGTGACAGACCCGTCCTCACCGGTACCGTACCCCGGTGCTATAGAGTGAAAGACCTGTCCCCACCGGTACTGTACCCTGGTGTTATACAGTGACCGACCCGTCCCCTGGTACCCTACCCTAGTGTTACACTGTGATAGACCCGACCCTACCGGTACCGTACTCAGGTGTTACACAGTGACAGACCCATCCCCACCAGTATTGTACCCCAGTGTTACACAGTGACAGACCCGTCCCCATCGGTACAGTACCCCGATGTTACACAGTGACACACCCATCCCCACCAGTACTGTACCCCAGTGTTACACAGTGACAGACCCATTCCCACCGGTACAGTACCCCGATGTTACACAGTGACAGACCCATCCCCAACGGTACAGTACCCCAGTGTTACACAGTGACAGACCCGTCCCCACCAGTACATTACCCCGGTGTTATACACTGACAGACCCGTCCCTACCGTTACCGTACCCCAGTGTTATACAGTGACAGACCCGTCCCCACCGGTACTGTACCCCAGTGTTACACTGTGACAGACCCGTCCTCACTGGTACAATACCCCGGTTTTATACAGTGACAGACCCGTCCCCACCAGAACCGTACCACGGTGTTATACAGTGACAGACCCAACCCCCATTGGTACCGTACACCGGTGATATACAGTGACAGGCACGTCCCCACCGGTACCGTACCACAGTGTTATACAGTGACAGACCCGTCCCCACCAGTACCGTACCACAGTGTTATACTGTGACAGACCCATCCCCACCAGTACAGTACCCCGATGTTACACAGTGACAGACCCATCCCCACCAGTACCGTACCCCAGTGTTATACAGTGACAGACCCGTCCCCACCAGTACCGTACTACGGTGTTACACAGTAACAGAACCATCCACACCAGTCCCGTACCACGGTGTTATACAGTGACAGACCCATCCCCACCAGTACCGTACCCCAGTTTTATACAGTGACAGACCCGTCCAAACCAGAACCGTACCACGGTGTTATACAGTGACAGACCCAACCCCCATCGGTACGGTACACCGGTGATATACAGTGACAGGCACGTCCCCACCGGTACCGTACCCCGGTGTTATACAGTGACAGACCTGTCCCCACCCATACCGTACCCCGGTGTTATACAGTGACAGTCCCGTCCCCACCAGTACTGTACCCAGGTGTTATACACTGACAGACCCGTTCCCACCGGTACAGTACCCCGATGCTACACAGTGACAGACCCATCCCCACCAGTACCGTACCCCAGTGTTATACAGTGACAGACCCGTCCCCACCAGTACCGTACCACGGTGTAATACAGTGGCAGACCCAACCCACATCGGTACCATACACCGCTGATATATACAGTGACAGGCCCGTCCCCACCAGTACCGTACCCCGGTGTTATACAGTGACAGACCCGTCCCCACCAGTACTATACACTGGTGTTACACAGAGACAGACCCGTCCCCTGGTACCGTACCCTACTGTTACACTGTGAGAGACCCAACCCCACCGGTTCCGTACCTCGGTGTTATACAGTGACAGACCCGTCCCCACCAGTACCGTACCATGGTGTTATACTGTGACAGACCCGTCCCCACCAGTACCGTACCCCGGTGTTATACAGTGACAGACCCGTCCCCACCAGTACTGTACCCTGGTATTATACAGTGACAGACCCGTTCCCACCGGTACAGTACCCCTATGTTACACAGTGACAGACCCATCCCCACCACTACTGTACCCCAGTGTTACACAGTGACAGAACCATCCACACCAGTACCGTAGCCCGGTGTTATACAGTGACAGACCCATCCCCACCGGTACTGTACCCCAGTGTTACACTGTGACAGACCCGTCCTCACTGGTACCATACCCCGGTGTTATACAGTGAAAGACCCGTCCCCACCGGTACCGTACACCAGTGATATACAGTGACAGGCCCGTCGCCACCGGTACCGTACCCCGGTGTTATACAGTGACAGACCCATCCCCACGGGTACCGTACCCCGGTGTTATACAGTGACAGACCCGTCCCCACCGTTACTGTACCCCAGTGTTATACAGTGACAGATCCGTCCCCACCGGTACCGTACCACAGTGCTATAAGTGACAGACCCGTCCCCACCGGTACTCTACCCCAGTTGTACACTGTGACAGACCCGTCCTCACCGGTACGGTACCCCGGTGCTATAGAGTGAAATACCTGTCCCCACCGGTACTGTACCCTGGTGTTATACAGTGACAGACCCGTCCCCTGGTACCCTACCCTAGTGTTACACTGTGATAGACCCGACCCTACCGGTACCGTACTCCGGTGTTACACAGTGACAGACCCATCCCCACCAGTACTGTACCCCAGTGTTACACAGTGACAGACCCGTCCCCTCCGGTACAGTACCCCGGTGCTATAGAGTGAAAGACCTGTCCCCACCGGTAC
>NW_026780777.1:0-25458 GCF_030144855.1 Hypanus sabinus
CATCACCAGGACTTGCGATATGCACCAGCCTATATTGGAAATAGAATTGTTTTATTATTGTTAGATGAACTGAGGTACTGTGAAAAGCTTTTCTTGCATACAGATCAATTTAATATGCCATGCATTGAGGTAGAACGAGGTAAAACAATAACAGAATGCAGAATGAAGTGTATCAGCTACAGAGAAATTGCAGTGCGGTAGACAGTATGTGGGAGATCAGAATGAGGTAGATTGTGAGGTAATTCTTATTGTACTAGTGAGCCATTTAATAGTGGGATAGATGCTGTCCAGGATTTTGTTTCTTCTGCCTGATGGGAGGGAGTGAAGAGAAAATGCCCAGCGTGAGTGGGTCTTCGATGATGCTGGCTGTTTTACTGAGGCATTGAGAAGTGTAGACAGAGTCCGTGGTGTGGAGGCTAATTTCTGTTAACATGCTGAGCTGTGTCCGCAACTCACTTGCAACATCTGCAGAGCAGGAATCATACTGAGCCCTTATTCATCCAGATGGAACACTTTCTATGGTGTATCAATAAAAATGGCGCAGATCGAAGGAGAAAGGATGCATTTATTTAACTTCCTGAGGAGGTTGAGGCTTCGGAGAACTTTTTTGGGCACGGCCTCTACATGTTTGTACTAGGAGAGGCTATCAGTGATACGTGCACTTTAAACATATGTACACATGTAAACATATATATGCATTAAATCTTGGTTTGTATGTGACGTTTATCCAATGCATGACAAACACACACACACCACACCATACACACACACACACACACACACACTCACCCATACATACATACATACATACATACATACACACACATCACACAGGCATATTCACACATACACGTCACATACACACACCCACACACACTCACACACATTTACATACACACTACACACACAGACTAACACATCACACATGACAGACACACACATACACATATACACTCACACACAGATAGCCACACACACGCATCACACATCACATCGCTTGTGGACCTGAATTATAGGGAAAGGTTGACTGGATTAGAACTTTATTCCCTGGAGCATACAAGTTTAAGAGGGTTATTGATAGGATAAAAGCAAGCTGTCTTTTTCCCACAGCTGGGTAAGGCGAGAACTAAAGGTCATGGGTTAAAGGTAAAAGGTGAAATGTTCAAGCAAAATATGGTATTTCCATCCCTCAAAAATTAGACAATCTGTAGATGCTGGAAATCCAGAGCAACACACATAAAATGTGGAGAACTCAGCAGGCCAGGTAGCATCTATGGAAAAGAGTAAACAGTTGACGTTTCAGCCAAGACCCATCATCAGGGTTCCATACCAGATGGGTTGCATCACATTCTGGCATGGAAACACCAGTGTCCAAGGATGGAAACGTCTCCAAAAAATGATGGATATGGATTTGTTCATCACAAGAAAAGCTCTCCCCACCACTGAGCACATCTACAGAATGTGCTACTACAGGAAGGCATCATCAAGGATCCTATCACCCATCCACACTCTCTTCATAGCTGCTGCCATTAGGATAGAGATACAGAAACTTTAGGTCCAACACAACCAGGTTCAGTAACAGTTATTACCCTTCAACCTTCAGGCTCCTGAACCAGCGTGGAGACCTTCACTCACCACAAAGCTGAACTGATCACTGAACCCAACCTTTGGACTTACCTTCAAGTTCTCTACAACTCATGGCGTAGTTTTATTTATTTATTTATTTGTTTGTTTATTTATTATTTCTTGTTTCTTTTTTTATTCCTTTCTTTTGGTATTTTCACCAATTGTCAGTCTGTTTATGAGTAATTTTTCATTGATTCTATTGTACTTCTTTGAGCTGCTGTGAATGCCTGCAAGACCGTGAATCTCAGGGTAGTATTTGATGACATATACATACTTTGATAATAAAATTAGCTTTGAACTTTGAAGTGCAAAGGTAAACTTCGTTCCTGAGAGGGTGTGGAATGAGCTGACAGCAGAAATGGTGGACGCGAGGTTGATTTCAATGTTTAAGAGAAATTTGGATAGGTACATGGATGGGAGGGGTATGGAGTTCAAGTCAGTGGGTCTAGTTGGAATAACAGTTTGGCATGGGCTAGATGGATCTACTGGCCCATGTCTGTGCACTAATGTTCTGTGACTCTATTCATATACAGTAACTCATTCATGTTCTGACAGACCTGGCTACTTACTGCATAGGTGTCTTTCCTTTTATTGAATATTTTTCTCCAGTTTTTTTGATGAATATAGGGCCACTGTTTTTCTGGTATTTCTGACCATATAGTTTTTCGAGGAAGGGTGCTGAAATCACACAATTGTGTGTTCCTACCACTCTATTTTGATTTGTAGACAATCAGCATTACTCTTCCTACGACTGCAAGAGTGATGTGACTGACCTTTCAAACAAAGTTTGAGTCAGCTCTGACTGTTAATGAAAGATAATTCTTTTGAAAATAAACTACACTGGTTGTAGAGTCCATAGGTCAAAATCAGACTGTACAGCCCAAATGGTCCAACCGACCTATATGCAAATCTAAGCTAGTCCCAATTGCCAGCATTTGGCCCATAACTTTTAAAACCTTCCATATAATCGTATAACAATTACAGCACGGAAACAGGCCATCTTGGCCCTTCTAGTCCTTGCCGAATGTTTACTCTCTCCTAGTCCCACCTACCTGCACTCAGCCCATAACCCTCCATTCCTTTCCTGTCCATGTACCTATGCAATTTTTTTTTAAATGACTATACCAAACCTGCCTCTACCACTTATACTGGAAGCTCATTCCACAGAGCTGCCACTCTCTGAGTAAAGAAATTCCCCCTTGTGTTACCCCTAAACGTTAGCCCCTTAACTCTCAACTCATGTCCTCTTGTTTGAATCTCCCCTACTCTCAATGGAAAAAGCCTATCCACGTCAACTCTATCTATCTCCCTTATAATTTTAAATACCTTTATCAAGTCCCCCCTCAACCTTCTATGCTCCAAAGAATAAAAATCTAACTTTTTTAACCTTTCTCTGTAACTTAAGTGCTGAAACCCAGGTAACATACTAGTAAATCTCCTCTGTACTCTCTCTATTTTGATGACATCTTTCCTATAATTTGGTGATCAGTACTGTACACAATACTCCAAATTTGACCTCACCAATGCCTTGTATAATTTTAACATTACATCCCAACTCCTATACTCAATGCTCTGATTTATAAAGGCCAACACACCAAAAGCTTTCTTCACCACCCTATCCACATGAGATTCCTCCTTCTGAGACAATGCACCATTATTCCTAGATCACTCTGTTCTACTGCATTCTTCAATGCCCAACCATTTACCGCATATGTCCTATTTGGATTATTCCTACCAAAATGTAGCACCTCACACTTATCAGCATTAAACTCCATCTGCCATCGTTCAGCCCACTCTTCTCACTGGCCTAAATCTCTCTGCAAGCTTTGAAAACCTACCTCATTATCCACAATGCCACCTTCCCTTAGTATCATCTGCATACTTAATAACCCAATTTACCACCCCATCATCCAGATCATTAATGTATATGACAAACAACATTGGACCCAGTACAGATCCCTGAGGCACACCACTAGTCACCGGCCTACAACCTGACAAACAGTTATCCCCCACTACCCTCTGGCATCTCCCATCCATCCATAGTTGAATCCATTTCACTACTTCAATATTAATACCTAACGATTGAACCTTCCTAACTAACCTTCTGTGTGGAAGCTTGTCAAAGGCCCTATTGACAACATATAGACAACATCCACTGCTTTACCCTCATCAACTTTCCTCATAACTTCTTCAAAAAATTCAATAAGATTTGTCAAACATGACCATTCAAGCACAAATCTATGTTGACGGTTCATAATCAGACCCTGTCTATCCAGGTAATTATATATACCATCTCTAAGAATATTTTCCATTAATTTACCCACCACTGACATCAAACTTACAGGCCGATAATTACCAGGTTTACTGTTAGAACGCTTTTTAAACAATGGAACCACATGAGCAATACACCAATTCTCCAGCACCATCCCCGTTTCTAATGACATTTGAAATATTTCTGTCAGAGCCCCTGCTATTTCTACACTAACTTCCCTCAAGGTCTTAGGGAATATCCTGTCAGGACCAGGAGACTTATCCACTTTAATATTCTTTAAAAGCGCCAGTACTTCCTCTTCATAGTTTCATCATAGTTTCTATAACTACCGTACTTGTTTCCCTTACCTTACACAATTCGATATCCTCCTCCTTAGTGAATACCGAAGAAAATAAATTATTCAAAATCTCCCCCTTCTCTTTTGGCTCCACACATAGCTGTCCACTCTGATTCTCGAAGGGACCAATTTTAGCCCTCACTCTCCTTTTGCTATAAATATAACTGTAGAAACCCTTCAGATTTATTTTCACCTTACTTGCCAAAGCAACCTCAAATCTTCTTTTAGCTTTTGTAATTTCTTTCTTAAAATTCTTTTTACATTCTTTATATTCCTCGAGCACCTCATTTACTCCATGCTGCTTATATTTATTGTAGATCTCTCTCTTTTCCTGAACCAAGTTTCCATTATCCCTTGAAAACCATGGCTCTCTCAAACTTTTAACCTTTCCTTTCAACCTAACAGGAACATAAAGATTCTGTACCCTCAAAATTTCACCTTTAAGTGACCTCCATTTCTCTATTACATCCTTCCCGTAAAACAAATTGTCCCAATCCACTCCTTCTAAATCCTTTTGCATCTCCTCAAAGTTAGCCTTTCTCCAATCAAAAATCTCAACCCTGGGTCCAGTCCTATCCTTCTCCATAATTATATTGAAACTAATGGCATTGTGATCACTGGACCGAAAGTGCTCCCCAACACATACCTCCGTCACCTGACCTATTTCATTCCCTAACAGGAGATCCAAGACTGTCCCTTCTCTAGTTGGTACCTCTATGTATTGCTGCAAAAAACTATCCTGCACGCATTTTACAAACTCCAAACCATCCAGCCCTTTTACAGTATGGGCTTCCCTGTAAAATTAAAATCTCCCACAATCACAACCCTTTGCTTACTACAAATATCTGCTATCTCCTTACAAATTTGCTCCCCCAATTCTTGCTCCCCATTAGGTGGTCTATAATACACCCCTATCAGTGTTACTACACCTTTTCCATTCCTCAATTCCACCCAAATAGACTCCCTAGACAGGCCCTCTAATCTATCCTGCCAAAGCACCGCTGTAAACTCTGACAAGCAATGCAATACATCCTTCTCTTGCCTCTCCGATTCTATCACACCTGAAGCAATGAAATCAAGGAATATTTAGTTGCCAATCACACCCCTCCTGCAACCATGTTTCACTAGTAGCTACAACATCATATTTCCAAGTATCAGTCCATGCTCTAAGCTCATCCACCTTTCTTACAATGCTCCTAGCATTAAAATAAATGCATTTAAGAAACTCTCCACCTCTTACTCTCTGTTTATCACTAGCGATGCAAACTACTTTATTATCTTTTTCAAAGGCAACACTAGTGTATCTGCAGATTCTGCAAATAAATAAAAACACAAAATGCTGACAGAACTCTACAGGCCAGACAGCATCTATGGGAGGAGGTAGTGACGGAATTTCGGGCCGAAACCCTTCATCGTTCTTGCTGATGAGACCCACCACGGTCGTGTCATCGGCGAGCTTGATGATATGGTTCGAGCTGTGTGTTGCAGCACAGTCAATGAAGTGAAGTTGAGTGAAGTTATCCTTGTGGTTGAAGAGCCTGATGGTTGAGGAGGAGTCATTACAAATTTTTTCAAGTAATTGGATTTTAACAAATTTATCAAGTTTACTTTAATGTGACATCCCAACGGAATCACAGCTATGAGTGAAGAAAGCTCGGCACTGCTCTAAGCTTAACACAAAATCACTTTGAATGGATGAGAAAACCTTTAAAGGAATGCATTCTAATAACTTATTACATGTCTACGAGTCTGTTTACACCATCAGAGTACGAAGAAATTCATCATTACTGACAATTAGATCCATTAACCAAACTGAATTAATTAGCTGTTTGATGAATGACAAGGGATGCTGTCCTTCAGGCTTAGAATCAAATGGTGGCACTGTGGTTACCTTCTGGGCTAGAGTTTGAATTTATCTCACATTATTTACAATAAAATAATGGAGCAAAGATGAACTGATTTTACAGCATAAAGAAGTCTCACCACAACATTAAAAGACCTCGCCCAGGGAGTGTGATAAAAGACAAAACCCTCTGCATTTGGCAGATTCGTTCTTCACTGTGACCCAGCATGATTTTTTTTTTGCTGACCAGAATCTCTTAGCTTCAGGGTGTACATTAAACTTCGTACTACAGAAAAGTAATCTGAAATTTGTTACATAAACTGGATGATTCAAACGGTGGTCTTCACACTTTATAGCAGTTGATTCGACTGCCACTGTATTTATGTCAGGATGCACAAACTACTAAAGCACCCAGCCATGCATTCTCAGTCCACAATCTGTTTCTCTGCATTAGCTTGTCAGCCAATGATTTAAAAAAATCATTCACTTAATTCTTCCCAATCCTGATAAAAGCCTTCACCTCTCAAAACTCCTTGTTTCTCCCACCAATATTGAAAAGCTCCTCAAGGATTAAAATACCACATGTAAATCTGAAAGGCAAATTTCTATCAAGCAACCCTATTGCATAAATGCAAGAAGTTCTGCAGATGCTGGAAATCCAGAACACACTCAAAATGCTGGAGAAACTCAGCAAGTCAGGAAGCATCTATGGAAATGAATAAACAATTCAGGCTGAGGCCCTTCTTCAGGACCTGATTCATTCTCAGATCTTCGCGATGAAATCTAACCTCAATGTGAATAATCAGCCCATCTGATCTCATTCTAACTGTGGAAGATACACACACCCATGAGAGCATTGGTGAAGTCTTTCTGCAGGTAAAGATCGAGGGCACGATGTGGACTCCTGTGGACTGACATATCAGAATGTGAACAGGAATCAGAATTAAAATGTTTCACCACTGAGAAATCCCACTTTTGGTGGCTAGAGTTGCAAATATTTGTCCTTACTCATACTGTCATTGTTGCAATCCAATTCATCCTAATCCAGAGAACATTATATACCCATGATATTTCAGCAACCAATTAATCATTTAAGTACAATAACCACCATTCCTTACTTTCTACTTCACAATTAAATACAAAATGTTTGCTGATATTCTCATTATCTATATGCTATGAGTGTTTTGGATCATAAAACCTGCAGCCCTTTTGATTGTCAGATCAGGACATTTCAGCTCTGAGCATTGCTTTGTATATTTTTCAAGCTGGTTTCTGGTGAGCACAACCTTCAATTTAATGCTTGCTACTTATATGACAACTGTAGCCAAAGCATTTTTATATTTTAGAGGTTTCAAATCATAAGTCTTTCATTTATTTTAAGAATATTTTAAAGTAGAATACGCTGTTTACAGTCACAGCATTGTGAAGTATATCTCTGTGACAAGCCATTTATCTTTCCCTTTGTTTACTATAAAGATAGATGCACCATTAGCTCAGGCTAAATATCTGTTTCCAGTTGTTGAATTGTATATTTCCTGGTGTTGTTACAATGGCTGCCCTTCAAAATCAATAAAAGGTCTGGCTGCATTACTATCAAATGCTTTGGATTAGATAGAGTGGACATGCTAAGGATGCCTCCTATAATGGGGGAGTATAGGTCCCGAGAGCACAGCTTCAAAATAAAAAGGATGTCCCTTTAGAACAGGGATTATCCAGAGAGTGATGAATCTGTGGAATTCATGGTACAGACAGCTATGGAGAACAAGTTATTGCATATGCTGAAATTGGAGGTGATGGTTCTTTCTTTTAAAACTTTTTTTATTGAGTTTTCAAATAATTACAGAAAGAAAAAAAATATATACCCTTCCCCCTCCCCTTAGCCCCTCCCCCCTAACATCCCTATAGAAAAGAAAGAAAGAAAGAAAGAAAGAAAGAAAGAAAGAAAGAAAGAAAGAAAGAAAGAAAGAAAGAAAGAAAGAAAGAAAGAAAGAAAGAAAGGAAGGAAGGAAGAAAGGAAGAAAGAAAGAAAGGAAGGAAGAAAGGAAGGAAGGAAGAAAGAAAGGAAGGAAGGAAGGAAGGAAGGAAGGAAGGAAGGAAGGAAGGAAGGAAGGAAGGAAGGAAGAAAGGAAGGAAGGAAGAAAGGAAGGAAGGAAGGAAGGAAGGAAGGAAGGAAGGAAGGAAGGAAGGAAGGAAGGAAGGAAGGAAGGAAGGAAGGAAGGAAGGAAGGAAGGAAGGAAGGAAGGAAGGAAGGAAGGAAGGAAGGAAGGAAGGAAGGAAGGAAGAAAGAAAGAAAGAAAGAAAGAAAGAAAGAAAGAAAGAAAGAAAGAAAGAAAGAAAGAAAGAAAGAAAGAAAGAAAGAAAGAAAGAAAGAAAGAAAGAAAGAAAGGAAGGAAGGAAGAAAGAGTGCCTGGATATTGGAAGATCCGACAGCAGGTGGACCAACTGGCGCTCTGGTGCAGTTGGAACAATCTGGAGCTGAACACGCTCAAGACAAAGGAGATGATAGTGGATTTCAGGAGACATTATGTCTCCGTTATGTCCCTGTTATGTCCCCCCTCACAGTCCTCAGCAGCCCTGTGTCCACTGTGGAGAACTCTAGGTTCCTGGGAACCACCATCTCTCAGGATCTGAAGTGGGAGCAGAACATCAGCTCCATCCTGAAGAAGGCCCAGCAGCGGATGTACTTCCTGCGGCTCTTGAGGAAATATGGTCTGCCTCAGGAATTGCTGCTGCAGTTCTATTGCAATCATTGAGTCTGTCCTGTGCACTGTGTGGTTTGGAGCCACCACCAAGCAGGATAGAACCAGACTACAGCGCACAGTGAGGACTGCCGAGCGCATCATTGGAGCCTCCCTGCCCTCTATTGTGGACCTGTACTCTTCCAGGTTGAAGAAGAGGGCGGGGAACATCATAAAGGACTCCTCCCATCCTGCGCACGGACTGTTTGAACTGCTTCCGTCTGGTAGGCGCTTCAGATCCCTCCAGACTAAGACTAATAGGCACTGGAGAAGTTTTTTCCCTACTGCGGTCACTTTGCTGAACAGTTAACTGCCGGTTAACTGTCGGCTAACTATTACTTGGATTGCACTACCTGTATGTATAATCTATATTTTCATTTATATTTATCATTATTATTGTTATGAGCAGAGAGACAACATCTGCCGGAAGTAAATTCCTTGTATGTGCACAGGTACTTGGCGATTAAAGTCTGATTCTGATTCTGATTCTGATGCTCCATGGAGTTCGTAATAACATTAGTATATATATTTAGAGGTGATGGTTCTTGTAGTAAAGGTGTAAAAGGGAATGTGGAGAAGGCAGAAGAATGGGGCTGAGAGGCAAAATACAAATCCTCTTCTGCCTTTAAGTTACTTGCACACTCCCAAGCATTATTCCATTATTTATTTATTCCTAATTTTTAAATACACAGTGTAATACAAATTTTCCAGTTGTTAGGTAATTTTGATGAATTTATAAGATGATTTGAGTATCACTGAGTTAACATTATGATTCTATTCTGCAACTTTAAACATTGATAAAACAACTCAGGATTTTGCAAGCAACGGTTTATTGTGCTCAAGATCATATAATCAGATCAAAATCAGAATCAGGTTTATTGTCACCTGTGTGTGTCATAAAATTTTGTTAACTTAGCAATACATAATATAGAAGAAAATAACAACAACAATAATAATAATAATAATAATAAGTAATCAATTACAGTATACATATATTGAATAGATTAAAAATTGGCAAACAACAAAACTAATATACATTAAAAAGTTAGGTAGAGTTCAATGGATTTAAGTTAAAATGAAGTGGTACAAAGAAATAATGAAATGGTTTAAAATGAGCTTGCATCTGTATTATGACATACATTTATAAAGATAAATGTGGCATCACCGAAAAGGTTAAAAAAACATTTATTTATCATGTGGCTATTACAGAGGTGTGTGACTTCAAGAAGATAAATGGGGCTGGCATATGGTTTTGTTTTTTTTTTGTTCTCTTGGTTAGTTCCCATCCTTGTATTAAAAATATTTCATTGGAAATGTGTCAATTAACTTAGCAGCCAAAATTGTATCTTTACAATGAGGCATAATTTTCAAACTCATGTGTGCCTTCTAGACTGGAAAATATGCAATTACTATAAGTGATGAGTATATTTATGCAGAGGGGCTGGGAAAGCATTTAAACTCCAGTGATCGTAAAAAAAGGTGAATTGCTTTTGAGGCGGTGATTCACAGAGTGAGAAAATCACAAAACACATTGTTGTTGCGGAAGGCTGATTCACTGTCCTCGAATTCCACCAGGAAATAAAGTTCAAAGTAAATTTTATTATCAAAGTACATACATATACGTCACCATATGCCACCTTGAGATTCTTTTACCTGCGGGAATACTCAGCAAATTTATAGAACAGTACCTGTAAATAGGATCAATGAAAATAAATTGAGCAAATGCAAATATAAATCAATAGCAATAAACAACAAGAACGTGAGATAATGAGATAAAGATTCTGTAAAGTAAAATAAAGACTTGCAGTAAACAGAAACACCTTTTTTAAATAATTAGACATTTCATTTTCTCTCATTGTTCAGGTGGTTCAGTTGCTACATCTCCCATCCATCTGAATCGAAAACCTTATCCACTGGAGAAAAAAAATCAACAAGCAAAATGGAAGTCATTTACTCAGACATTTTTCTACTGCAGACCTGAATCAAAATAAAAAATGTGCAGCTGGCATTTGTCCTTACAAATGATGTTTAATATGTAATGAAATCGTGTTTCACACAGTGTAAGATGACAAGAGCCTTAAAAGTTTAATGTATTTATGAAATAGTGTCCAGAGCAAGTGAGGTGGAATGGTACAATAAGCATCACACATTGCTAGCAACAGTTACTTTTTAATTAGTGTCATTGTGTATTAACAGACCTAAGGCATTGAAAATGCCAGTTTCTGAGTGAACCTGCTGTTGCAGGAGAAATGGAAACTGAATAGGCATTTAGCACAGAGCACCCCAGTGGCCATTCCCCTCAAAAATAAGTATACCGCTTTGGAAATTGTTGTGGGAGATGACCTCCCAGGGGAACGGCACAGAGCCAAGCTCACTGGCACTGAGCATAGGTCCATGCTGCAGAAGGGAAAGAGGGAGAAGAGGGGAGTGATAGTGATAGGGGACCCAATAGTCAAGAGAACAGACATGAGATTTTGTGGATGTGAACAGGACACCCGGATGGTATGTTGCCTCCCAGGTGCCACGGTCAGGGATGTCTCGGATCATCTCCACAGCATTTTGGAGAGGGAGAGAGAGCAGCCAGATGCCTTGGTATGTATTGGTACCAATGACATTGGAAGGAAATGCAAAGAGATCCTGAAAAGAGAATTTAGAAAGCAGGGCCTGCAGGGTAGTAATTTTTGGATTGCTACCTGTCCACGCCCCAGTGAAGGTAGAAACAGGATGATTTGGCACATTAATATGTGGCTGAAAAACTGGTGCAGGGGCAGGGCTTCAGGTTCTTGGATCATTGGGATCCATTCTGAGGTATGACCTGTTCAAGAGTAACGGGTTACACCTGAACCCGAGGGGGACCGATATTCTCATGGGCAATTTTGTGAGAGCTGTTGGGGAGGGTTAAAACTAATTTGGCAGGGGGATGGGAACCAGAGTGAAGGGACTCAGGATAGGATGGATGGTGAAAAAACAAACATAGCATGCAGTCAGACTGTCAGGAAGGGCAGACAGTCAGCAGGGTGAGTATCAGTGCATTAGGGATGCAGGATCAAAATGGGAGCAAATGCAACACTCAAGATGTTATATCCCAATGCACGGAGTATAAGGTGGATGATCTTGTTTTACTTTTACCATGATGTTGTGAGCATCACTGAAACATGGCTAAAGGGTGGCTGTAGTAGGGAGCTGAATGTCCAGGGTTACATGTTATATCAGAGGGATAGAGAGGTCAGCAGAGGGGGTGGTGTGCGCTGCTGGTAATGAATGGCATCAAATCAGTAGAAAGATGTGATATAGGATCAGAAGATGTTGAATCTTTGTGGGTTGAGTTAAGAAACTGCAAGGGTAAAATTCCCTGATGGCAGTTTTATAAAGGCCTCCCAACAGTGGCTAGGAGACGGACCACAGGTTACTACGGGAAATAGAAAAGACATGCCAAATGGTCAATGTTATGATAGTCATGGGAGATTTCAACACGCAGGTTGATTGTGAAAATTGGGTTGGAAATGGATCCCAGGACAGTAAGTTTGTTGATTGCCTAGGAGATGGCTTTTCAGAGCAGTTTGTCATTGAGCCTACCAGGGGATCAGTTATACTGGACTGGCTGTTATGTAATGAACCAGGGGTGATTAGGGAACTTGAAGCAAAAGAACCCTGAGGAGGCAGTGATCACAATATGATTGAGTTCAACTTGAACTCAAGTTCAATAGAAAGTAAAGTTTGACGTAATAGTATTTTAGTGGAGTAAAATAAATTACAGTGGTATGAGAGAGGAGTTGGCCAAAGTAAATTAGATGGAGCTGCTAGCAGGGATGACAGCAAGAACAACAACAGTGTATGTTTCTGGGAAAAATGAGGAAGGTGCAGGATATATGTATTTCAAAAACAAAGAAATACTCAAATGGCAAAATAGTAAAACCATGGCTGACAAGGGATGTCAAAGCTAATGTAAAAGTAAAAGAGAGGGTATACAAAAATTAGTGGGAAGATAGAGGATTGAGAAGGTTTTAAAAAGCTACAGAGAGCAAGTAAAAGAATCATTAGGAGAGAAAAGATGAAATGTGAAAGTAAGCAAGCAAACAATATCAAAGTGGATAGTAAAAGCATTTTCAAATATGCAAAAAAGAGAGAGTGGGTATAGGACTGCTAGAAAATGTGATCAGAAAAATAATAATGGGGTCAAGGAGATGGCAAATAAACTAATTGAGAATTTTGCATCAGTCTTCATTGTGGAAGACACCAGCCATGTGCCAAATGTTGAAGGGTGTGTGGGAAGAGAAGTGAGTGCAGTTGCTATAACAAGGGAGAAGGTGCTAAAGAAGCTGAAAGACCTAAGGGTACATAAATCACACATATTATGTTACTTCTGTTTAAACGTACCATGGGTTAACAGTGAAGAATCATAATCTGGAAGAATTAGAAAACTTCTTTTGACAGTAATGAACAAACACATCTTAACCCAGCCAGTTGCTGGAATATTCCAGCAACAGAGCGCCTGCACGGTGCTCTGTCCAATCATGTACTGGCACATCATTGCACGTGATATCATTACATCTTCCTTTCCTTAAAAAGAAAAAACAATTAACAACATTAATCAAAACACATCTATATCAGATAACTGAAACTTTGTAGTTTCAGGTCTTTGCGATTTCTTCTTAACACTGCTCCCTCCTCTGTTTGGACCATATATGATCTGGTCTGTGTCCATGTGTTCATTTTATCTTGTATCCTCACTTTGCCTCCTTGTCCTTCAGAAAAACATCTCCTTAGATCAGTCAATTCACGTTCCACTTCCATTTGTAATAAAATACGGATCTTCCTTTCTCCATCTAATTCGTTCATTAGCTGTGTAATCTCTTTTTTTATGCTGAGACTTAATCATTTCAATATAACTTCTCGATCCCTTCATTGTGCTTATCCCATGCCCACTGTGAGCGTTCTTGCTCTAGACGGTGATGAAACAGAATCGCATATTCTCTCAGTGTCTCTTTCATTATCACTTGCGTTGAAGCAACCTCCTCCTGCCATTGTTTTTTCATATCATCAGTTGCCTTCTGTTTGGTTGTCTCAAACACTACAGCTACTGCTTTTATATTCTCCATGTCAGCAAGTGCCTCCATGAGTTGGACCTGCAGTCAAGTTACATCACCTTCTGCCGACTATAATGAAACCTTCTGTTGCTTCAGCTCTGTGTCGCTATCCAGGACAAAAATTCTTTTCACCAAATTCGGTCTTTCACAGGCAGGTAAACCCAGAATTGATTGTACAATGTTTGGCATGACCACAAATGAAAGTGTGTGCTCAATATTTTTGTGTGGTACCTTTGCCACACATGTTCCTTTAACTGGAATGTCTGCACCTGAATATCCAGTCACTTTTATATTTACCTGATGTAACTTCAGTCTTGGTTTTAAAGTATTAAATTTAGATTCTGCAAGAACATTTACTTGCACTCCATATCAAGTTTAAACAGAGTATTGTTTTGATTCACATGCAATGGACTAGTCCAGTCATTCCTACTTTGTTTATTTTCACAAAGCACATCGGTATAAAATTCCTCACGTTCATCTTCAGTCACAGCATTTACTTATTTCATTTTATTTTCCTTCTTTCTACTTCTACAACAGCATGAAAAATGATTAATCTTACCGTAGCCATTGCAAATTTTGTCGTGCGCAGGACACTGATTTAGATGAAGATCCCACGCACAACTGTCACATGACTTTTTTCTTTCAAATGCCGTCTTATTCTCTGTCGGTTTTGTCAACATATTATTATATTTCTTGTATACAGTATTTATACCTTTTTACGGTGTTTACATAGCAGTGTTTGACAAAAAGCTCTTCAGCCTGCAGTGTCACGGTCTCAGAAGCTTTGCAAAATGCCAAAGCCTTTTCAAAATTTAAATCTAGCTCTCTGAACAGCCTTTCACTCAGAGTATTATCTCGGATGCCACGTGGTTAGAGCATTGGCATATTGGTAAGAGGCAGTGAGTGGAAATAAATGGATCCTTTTCTAGTTGGCTGCCTGTGATTAGTGGTGTTCCTCAGTGATCAGTGTTTATGCTGTATATTAATGATTGAGATGATGGAATAGACGGCTTTGTTGCTGAATTTGCAGATGATATGATGATTAGTGGAGGGGCAGGTAGTGTTCAGGAGACAGGTAGACTGCAGAAGGACTTAGACAGATTAGGCGAATGGACAAGCAAGTTGCAAATGAAATACAATGTTGGAAATTGCATGGTCATGCACTTTAGTCAAAGAAATAAATGTGCAGACTATTTTCTAAATGGGGAGAAAATCCAAAAATCTGAGATGCAAAGTGACTTGGGAGTCCCTGTGCAGAACACCCTGGAGGTTAAATTGTAGGTAGAATCAGTGGTGAGGAAGGCAAATGTAAGGTTAACATTCATTTCAAGGGATCTAGAATACAAGAGCACGGATGTGGTGCTGAGGCTTTATAAGGTGCTGGTGGGGCCTCACCTTGAGTATTATGAACAGTTTTGGGCTCCTCATCTAAAAGATGTGCTGACATTGGAGAGGGTTCAGATGAGGTTCACAAGGATGATTCTGGGATTAAAAGGATTATCATACACAGAATGTTTGATAGCTCTGGTCTGTACTCACTGGAATTTTGAGGGATGGGGGTCTTCTCATTGAAAACTATCACATTTTGACTGGCCTAGAGAGAGTAGATATGGAAGTGGAAGTTGTTGGGTTCTCGAATAGTATGGGTGTCAAAGGTTACGAGGAGAGGGCAGGAGAATAGGGTTGAGAGAGAAAATAACTAAGCTATGCTGGAATGGCAGAGTAGACTCGATGGACTGAATGGTTTAATTCTGCTCCTATGTCTTAAGATCTTATAAATAAATTTGAGTCTTCCAGCAAAAGCATATATCCAGTGGAACAATTTATATCACTGATTCCATATTTAATTCATAGCATATATAAGGCAGTTCTGGGTGTAAATGGAGCAAACCAGGAACAATAAGCATCATGATGTTACACATTTGATTGTGGTGACTTGTTGACAGAAGATACTTGTACTAAAGATTTGGTAACATCTAGATATCAAAATGCAATAACGTTGCACCACTTGTTGTCTTTTGCACCCTGGTTGTCTGCCCAGATTGGAGCCCTGTTCCATTGATTCTATTATGGTTATTGGCTTTATTCAGTCTGCCCACAAGAAAATGAATCTCAGGGTTGTATGTGGTGACATTACATACTTTGATAATAAATTAACTTTGAAATTTGAACTCATCCTATTTAATTCTATGTTCAGAACTTACTATTTACTGTACACAGTATATTAATGAATGCAAGGGAGATAGCTTGGCTTAGGGATGGGAATGCACATAAAAATACTGGAGGAATTCAGCAGGTCAGGCATCATCTTTTGAAATTAATAAATAATCAAAGTTTTGTCCCAACACCCTTCTTCAAGACAGAGAAAGAAGGGAGAAAATGGCACAGTAGAAAGGTGGTGGAAGGGAAATAAGAAAACTGGAAAGTGATGGGTAAAGTCAGCTGGGTGGGAAAGATCACGGGCTGGAGAGGAAGGAATCTGATAGAAGAATGGACCATAGGAGAAAGGGAATGAAGATGGGACCGGGGGGAAGTAATAGACAGGTGAGAGGAGGTAAAAGATCAGAGTGAGGAATAGAGGAAGAACGGGGGTGGGGGGAGGGATTCATTTACCAGAAGGAGAAATCGATATTCATGCCAGCAGGTTGGAGGCTACCCAACCTGATGCTTCTGCTTCCCCTTCACCCCGAGGGAGACCTCGTCGTGCACAAGAGGAAGCTGTATACCGACAGGTGGGAACAGGAATTGGAATCAGAATTAAAATGTTAAGAGATTGTTCTCTTGGAGTTAGAGTATTAGAGGTCGTAGCCAAAGTCTAGGTTCTGAGTGCAGATGTAGACTGGCATATTCTTTTACAGGAGGTGGCAAACTGACATAAGTGGTCCCATGACCAAAATTTCCAGAATTCTGTGTTATGAGCCATTGTTATCTCTTAGCCAATATCATCACCATCAGGACCTGCAAACTGGCTCACAACAACAAGCCATACTGATAATCCAAATTAATATAAATTGTTGCATTAATTTCAAAACAACAATGACCTTAGAAAATGGGCTTTTATATTTTCTTGAACTACACACCACTATTTTCAGTAGAACCTTATTGAAACTTAGGTGTTTGAAGTAAGTGAGTGGTGGTGCACCGAGGAATGTGGCAAAACAGAGGGATCTGGTTACAGTTCCATAGTTCATTTAAAGTGGTGTCACAGTTTGATTAGGTTATAAAGATAACTTTTGGCACTTTAGCCATCATAAATCAAAGTACTGAGTACAGAAGATGGGATATTATTTTGAAGTTATATAAGATATTGGTGAGGCCTAATTTGGAGTATTGTGTGCATGTCTGGTCATCTACCTACAGGAAAGATGTAAATAAGGTTGAAAGAGTGCAGAGAAAATTTACAAGGATGTTGCCAGCTCTGGAGGGGCTGAGTTATGAGGAAAGATTGAATAGGTTAGGACATTATTCCTTGGAACATTGAAGATTGAGAGGAGATTTGATAGAGGTATACAAAATTCTGAGGGGTATAGATATGGTAGATCCAAGCAGGGTTTATCAACTGAGATTGGTTGGGACCACAATCAGAGGTCATGGGTTAAGAGTGAAAGGTAAACGGTTTAAGGGACACATAATTTTTTCATTCCGAGGATGGTGATAGTGTGGAATAGGTACAAGTTGTCCATGCAAGCTGTATTTCAATATTTAAGTAAAGTTTCAACAGGTACGTGGATAATAATGATATTGAGGGCTATGGTCCTGGTGCAGACAATTGAGAGTAGGCAGCTTAAAAGAAATGGTTTCAGCATGGAGTAGATGGGCTGAATGATCAGTTTCTGTGCTCTACATCTCTACGACACTGTGACTTTAAGTGTATGACACCAATTATGTAAAATAATATTAATGCCACTGAAAAACAAAGCATTTTGACAGTACTATCAGTAAGTTATAATCACTGCATCAAAGCAGACAAGTTCCAAAAGTTTTCCTCCCATCAGTAACTGCAGCACCACATACACTATCTTAAATTAATCACTAATTACATTTGTTTTCAATTACTATATCTCTGACATCTCTGAACTTCACCCAGTAAATTATAAATTTCAATTAGAGTGATGGAGTCATAGAAAACGACAACACAGAAATGGGGTCTTCAGCCCATCTAGTCTGTGCCAAGCTATTAATACGTCTACTCCCATCGACCTGCAGTCAGACCACAACCCCCCCCCCATACCCCTCCCATCCACCTACCTATCCAAGTTGCTTTTAAGTGTTGAAATCGGCTCCAAATCCATCACTTGCACTGACAGCTCATTCCACACTCTCACCACCCTCTGAGTGAAGAAGTTTCCCCTCATGTTCTTGTTAAACATTTGACCTTTTACCCTTAGTCCATAACCTCAATTCGAGACTCATTTATTCTCAGTGGAAAAAGCTTGCTTGCATTTTCCCTATCTATACATCTCATAATTTTGTATTTTGTCTAAATATTGTAAAGCACCAGATCCTTTTTTATAAATGTCTATTAAATCTCAATCTTCTACATTATAGGAAATAAAGTCCTAACTTACTTAACCTTTCCCTGTCACTCAGGTCCTCTAATCCCTCCAACATCCTTGTGAGATTTTTCTGCTCTCTTTCAATCTTGCTTATATCTTTCTTGTAAGTAGGTGAACAAAACTGCACATAATATTCCATATCAGACCTCACCAATGTTTTATACAATTTTAACATAACTTTACATCTCCTGTACTCAATTCTTTGATTTATGAGGGCCAATGATATAATGAAACTTTCGGAAAACTTCACCACTGATTTGTGAATTATGCTCTCTGTGGAAATGCCACCCCCATGCGACACTTTCATGCATTTCAAATGAGTCAATTAATCATCAGAGACAACAGAATCTGCAGTGTGTCAAATGCTCCAAATTTGCATTCTTAGCTCATTGTTCAGAGGAGTTGAAGGTCCTCATTAGCAATGTTTTGGGCATTAATAAAGATGATGAAAGACTGATGTAATATAAGAGGTACTGATGACAAGTTGTACAAATCATAGCACATTTGTAAATAGGTAATATAAAATAATTAATGCATTAATCTTTTGGCAAAGAAAATATTTGTGTTTACATAGCACCATTCAAATTCTTAGGACAGCACTAATTTATTCACTACTTCATGATTTTTAAGGACAGCCTATTCTGACTTTGGGTCACCCATCTTGTAAAGACACTACCCAGAAAAAGGTAATAGCCAGCCACTTCTGTCAAAAAATTTGTCAAGAATAATCATGGTCATGGAAAGACCATGACCTGCACCAAATACTGCCCCAGTTGGTAATTTGGAGTATTGTGTACACTTCTGGTCACCAAATTATAGGAAAGATATCAACAAAATAGAGAGAGTACAGAGATAATTTACTAGAATGTTACCTGGGTTTCAGCATCTAAGTTACAGGGAAAGGCTGAACAAGTTAGGTCTTTATTCTATGAAGCGTAGAAGGTTGAAAGGGGACTTGATATACTTAAAATAATGAGGGGGATAGATCGAGTTGACATGGATAGGCTTTTTCCATTGAGAGTAGGGGAGATTCAAACAAGAGGACATGATTTGAGAGTTAAGGGGCAAAAGTTTAAGGGTAACATGAGGGGTAATTTCTTTACTCAGAGAGTGGTAGCTGTGTGGAATGAGCTTCCAGTAGAAGTGGTAGAGGCAGGTTTGGTATTGTCATTTAAAGTAAAATTGGATAGATATATGGACAGGAAAGGAATGGAGGGTTATGGGCTGAGTGCGGGCCAGTGGGACTAGGACAGGGAATGTAAGCGTTGGCACGGACTAGAATGGCTGAGATTGCCTGTTTCCATGCTGTAATTGTTATATGGTTATATGAACAGGATCACCCACATCA
Source organism: Hypanus sabinus (assembly GCF_030144855.1). Lineage (NCBI taxonomy): Eukaryota > Metazoa > Chordata > Chondrichthyes > Myliobatiformes > Dasyatidae > Hypanus > Hypanus sabinus. The sequence continues at coordinate 19,808 of NW_026780777.1, forward strand.
TGCAACACAGCACCTATGAATTAACTATGATGCCAATGATAAATGATGCCTGCCTTGGTTTAAATGGAATTTTGGTTTCTGACATTCATTTCAGGTTTCTCAATCCTTGTGGATTTAATTAGAATCAGGCTTAATATCATTGCCATATGTTGTAAAAGTTGCTTATGGCAGCAGTACATTACAATAAAAAAACTATAAAATACATTGAGAAATATACATTTAAATCAATTAAATAACAAGACAAAAAAAGGGAGAAGATTCTGAAATCTGATGGCAGAGGAGATGCAGCTGTTCCTGAAGCATTGAATGTGTGTCTTCAGGCTCCTGTATGTCCTTCCTGATAGAAGCAATGAGAAGAGGGCATGTCCTGGGTGATGGGGTCCTTAATGATAGATGCTGTCTTTTTCAAGTCAAGTCAAGTCACTTTTTATTGTCATTTCGACCATAACTGTTGGTACAGTATGTGGTGAACTATGTGCCTGTCTGGACACGCCCCCTTCTGACTGCTCCTGTGGCTCCTCCCACAGGCCCCTGTATAAAGGCGATCAAGGTCTGATCCTCTGCCCCATTCTCCAGGATGTAATATGATGGACACTCACTCCTGGTTCCTTCTTCAGTCAATAAAAGCCGATATCTCGCCTTACGTCTCAGAGTGAGTTATTGATGGTGCATCACAGTACATAGTAAAAATGAGACAACATGAACAATACAGAAACTACACTGAACTATGTAAACCAACACAAAAACTACACTAGACTACAGACCTACCCAGGACTGATAAAGTACACAGAACAGTGCAGGCATTACAATAAATAATGAACAAGACAATAAGGACAGCAGAGGGCAGTAGGTTGGTAGTCCGATGGCTTGGGGGGAAATCTGTTACATAAATAAACAGCTGAGTGGCGGCATCCAGGATTGCATCTGTTTCTGTACTCACACCAAGTATTTCGTTGCCACAGATGTAGTCCAATTTAAGTCTCTCATCCTCCGTCTCATGTTCTGAAGATGTCCTCAATGCTGGGGAAGGTAGTACCCAATTTGGAGTTGGCTGAGTTTACAGCTTTTTCTGATCCTATGCAGTGGCCCCTCTGTACCGGACAGTGATGCAGCCAGTTAGAATGCTCTCCATGCTGCATCTGCAGAAACTAAAGATGTGTATCTTGTTTATAGAGGAAGCATAATTGACTGTGATCCAATTAACATGAAGCATTGGTTTAATGGCACAATGAACGAAAAGGCATCAAACTGGTTGTAGTATTTTCCCTTTATTTATCAGTAAATATCTTTATGAATAAAATATATATTTCATATTTGCTTTTAAGAAGACCAAACAAGTATGAGGTTGTGAACATAGGTTATATAGGTTGAGTGAACTCGGCCTTTTTTCCTTGGAGTGATGGAGAATGAGAGGTGACCTGATAGAGGTGTACAAGATGATGAGAGGCATTGATCGTGTGGATAGTCAGAGGCTTTTTCCCAGGGCTGAAATGGTTACAAGAGGACAAGAGGTTAAGGTGCTGGGGAGTAGGTACAGAGGAGATGTCAGAGGTAAGTTTTTCACTCAGAGAGTGGTGAGTGTGTGGAATGGGCTGCCGGCAACAGTGGTGGAGGCGGATACAAAAGGATCTTTTAAGAGACTCCTGCATAGGTATGGAGCTTAGTAAAATAGAGGGCTATAGGTAAGCCTAGTAATTTCTAAGGTAGGGAGATGTTCGGCACAGCTTTGTGGGCAGAAGGGCCTGTATTGTGCTGTAGGTTTCCTATGTTTTCTATGTTTCTATGCTTCTATGTGTGTCTTTATAGCAAGACATCTGTACCAGAAGTGATACCTCTGAATCCAGGAAGTTGCCCAATCTGGGCTGCAAAGTTGTAAAGGGGAGGGGAAAATAGAACAGGTACTTTCAGACTGGTTCTCAGCTGTTGTCAGTCACCATATATTACTGCGCGATTCATTTTCTTGCTGGCATTTACATTAAATATGAAGAAACACAATGGAATCAATGAAAACCCACACACAACAAAGAAGGACCAAAACCAATGTGCAAAAAGACAACATTGTGCAAATACAAAAACAAATTCATAATTATTGCTATAAAATATTTGCTGCCATCCATACCTATTAATGCATATCATCAATTTTCTTAAAAATTCTGAAAAAGTGTCTGAATTTTTGACATGTCTCTTACCTGAAGGAGAAGTTACAAATGATTCATCAAAATATCATCCTATTACTTGTTTATAAACTATATGTAAAATTGCAGCATCAAGCATCTCAGAACTAATCACCACTCACGCAGACAACCACAATATACTTACAGCAGAGTAGAAAGGATGCCATGAGTGTTTGAAAAGGTGTAAAGGAATTACTGATAATAGATTCTGTAATTCTAAAGAAAACCAGGTGAAAAAGCAGATATCTTTCAGGTTGTTATATTGACTATAAAAAAACATCTGATTTTGTCCCACACTCATCATTAATTGAAGCTCTTACACCCAATACTTGGAAGATTCTGACAAAGTTTGATGAAGCATTGGTCTACTATAATCACACTATCTATTAACAACCGAAAAACACCAACTACTGTTATCAAAATAAACTGAGGCATTTTCCAGGGTGACTGTCTGAGCCTACACTGGTTCTCTCAATTATCTTGTGTTTTATATTTGTAATTAATTTAGATCACTTTGTAGAGATCAGTTTTTATTTTGACAGGAAAGAGCCTTTCTGTTGATCAGTGTCAAAAAAGCCAAATTAAATCCATAAATCCACTGTGATTTAATGTTGTAAAATAATAAAACATGAAACCTTCTGGGGGGGGGGTGGTAAATACTTTTTAAAGGCACTGTATGTAAATCTTGAGTAAGCCAGAAAACTAAATGCCACTAGAAGAGTCTGAATGTCTCTAGTTATTGAAAAATGAATGTGTTTCACTGTGCCCGTACCTCAGCTTGAGCTGAGAAAAATATAAAAATATAATAACAACAAACAAATATCAAAAACATGAGATGAAGAGTCTATTGGATGTGGAAGCAGTTCAGTAATAGGGTGAGTGATGTTATCCCCCCTGGTTCCTGTTGGTTGAGGGGTAATAACTTTTCCTGAACCTGGTAGTGTGGGTCCTGAGGTTCCTGTACTTCTTCCTGAAGGTAGCAGTAAGAAGAGAGCACAACCTGATGATCACTTCCTGCAAGTAGTTAACTAATGTACACACATGACGTGTGTAGTGGAATTATACAGATTTGCAGGAGTTATCGTCTATAAATAAATAATGCTAGTTCAGGGTAACACAAAAAACACAAAGGACGTTTAAGGTTTAAAAGTTAATAAGAAGTGGATTTCAGAAAACTGGGGTTATTGGATGATTAACTAACAAATGGAAGAACATAAGCAAAAGGGCACTTAACCCTTTGTGCTTCCCTAGCATTCCATAAGATCAAGGTCAATCTTAGACCTTGATTCACGTCTAAGCTGACATTTATACACTAAGCTGACATATCCACTAAACAGGGCAAAAGAGAATAGTAATGGGATAATAATCTATTATCCTGGAAAAGGGTATTGGCCTGAAACGTCCATTGTACTTTTTTCCATAGATGCTGCCTGGCTCGCTGAGTTCCTCCAGCATTTTGTATGTATTGCTTGGATTTCCAGCATCTGCAGATTTCCTCTTCTTTGTTAATAATCAATTGTTTCTTTATAAAGCTTTTACTCTAGTTGATTGAACATTAATCATGCAATGTGTCCATAGCGGGCTAGAATTGTTTCAGGAAAGAGCAGGAGGATAACTGTGAATAATTCCCCAGCAGATTATGTCAGCATCAAATAATGTGGGAGAGATTGGACTTTGACATTTTATTGATTTCCTATTCAGCAGCCTAAAATTTAATGCATTGAAAGAGGCAAGAGTAATTCAAAATTCTCACTTTCTGAACTAAAGTACACTAACACTAAAATTAACCAAAATGGTGTAATCATATTCCACCTGGATAGTCTACAATCTAGAGGTTTGAACATCGAGTTCTCTAACTTCAGTTAGCTCACTCTCCCTGTGCTCCTTTCTTTCACCTTCTGCACACCCCTACCTGTCACCCAATTTCATTCTCCCACAGTTCCACCTGACTGTCACATATAACCCAGGATGACAGTATGAGGAGGGATTATTGGCTCTGGATGTCTACTCACTGGAGTTTAGAAGAATGAGGCAGGAATCTCATTGAAACTTATCAAACATTGAAAGATCTGGATGGAGTAAATGTGGAGAGGATGTTTCTTAAATTAGGTGAGTCGAGGACTTGAGGGCATAGCCTCAGAATTGAGGGACATCCACTTAGAACAAAGATGAGGTAGAATTTCTTAGCCAAAGGGTGGTAAATCTGTAGAATTCTTTGCCACAAACGGCTGTGCAGGTCAAGTCATTTGATATATGCAAGGTAGAAGTTGACAGTTTCTTGATAATTCAGGATGTCAAAGGTTATGGAAAGAAGACAGGAGAAAGGGGTTGAGAGGGATAATAAATCAGCCACAGAGGAATGGTGGAGCAGACTAGATGGGCTGAATGGTCTAATTCTGCTTCTGGATCTTATGGTCTAATAATACACTACACATTTTGAGTCTCCGATCCTCTTCCCAAATGGTTCCACTTGCCGATCATTTCTCCCTTATCTGGTTCCACCTATCACCTTCCTTACTCCAAATCTGGAGCCTCTTGTTTCCACTTCCATCTTCTAGCTCTTGTCTCTACCTTCACATTCCCTTCCCCTCTTACCTGGCTCCACCTCTCCCTATTTCTTCTTCTTTACCTGTCTCTAACTATCACAAACCAGACACCGTCTCCTTGCCTCCTCCCCACACAGTTCCATTTGCCCATGTTAGATTAGAGCCAAATTTGTCATTTTTTCCTTTAGTTTAGCTTTCTTTATGCTTGCTTGTTTGTTGGGGCTGGTAGGTACTAGTTGAACCAGGAGCAGAGGGAGATGATGGGTTTTGGATCTTGTAGATAAAGCCATTTTGTTGGTTGTGTTTAACAAAGCAATAACATTAACCTGTCTCTCTGTTAATATTCAATGAGTTTTTGGTTCATGTTATTGCTTTGTTAAGCACACCCAATGAAATGGCTTTATCCACAAGATCCAACACCCATCATCTCCCTCTGCACCTGATTCAGCTAGAAACTACCAGCCCCTGCCGCAAAGTTGTCAGCATCTTTGAAGGTTTATCCTGGGCCCAACAGATTGAGGATATTACAAAGCTGGTAGGAGAGTGGCTAGATTTCATTAAGAGTGTGATGAGACTAGGTATGTCACCAAAGACACTTAAAAATTTCTGTAGACATACTGTGGAGGGTATTCTAATTTATTGCATCATCATCAGGTATGGGGAGGCCACTGCACAGGATCAGAAATATCTGCAGAACTTTGTAAACTCAGCCAGCTCCATTATGGGCACTAGCCTCCCCTGACTAAGGATACCTTTAAAAAGTGATGCCTTAAGAAGGCAATTTCCACCACCAAGGACCCGTATCATCCAGGACAAGCCCTCGTTTCAATGTTACTGTAAGGAAGGAGGTAGAGGAGCCTGAAGACACACATTCAACAACCAGGAACAGCATCTTCGCTTCTGCCATCGTATTTCTGAATGGACATTAAAC